>NW_028301596.1:38666071-38973214 GCF_987345545.1 Pholcus phalangioides | reverse complement strand
GGCCACCATGAATCTCCAATCTTGAAGCGGGGTGCCTTAGGATAAGATCTTTCGTGGAGCCACCTTAAAAGAAATTTTTGGGGTATAAAAATTCGTTTCGGCCCAGGGCCTCAACTACGGGGTTCAGACGGAGCTGGTGCCCCTGGCACCAGACCAGAGGGTAGGGGATGCGAATTCTACCCTTCAACATTACGGGAGGGGGTGCCAAAATGCTTGCTTGCCCCGGCTGACGAAACATCTAGTTGCGGTCCTGTTCCGGCCACCCGTATGAAACATTTTAACGAGTTCGGAGACAAAAACACTTTCTTGCCGACATATTGCAGAATCCAGCAGAAGCAGAACTACCACCCGGACGGAGCCTTGTCATACAATGCTTAAGTTCAACAAACACACTGAGAAAACTCAAACCAATTAGGGGAGTATAGTTTTTATTTATTTGTGATTTTCTTAATGTGATAAAATAATGACAAAGAACATTGTTAGGTATTCACAAAAAAGCTTTTCACAAAAGCTAATTATCAACTAAATTTTAATAAATTTAAATAAACAATACATATCCCCTCATTGTTGAGGGGAGAGCACCGGTGAAAATCACGTCAAAAGGAAGCCATGATCGGAGGAGTCACATGGAGCTGGAGGGGGCCACAAAAACCTGTGAAATGAATTCAGATGTGGAGAAATAAAGTTTTCAAGTGAAATATGGAGAGTAGGACTAATTTCAGAAAGAATCCAGCACAACTACAGTACTTATAGAACTACTGCCCATCAGTGAATGTTTTCCATCCAGACACGGCTCGGAGGGGCATCATGATAATGGGATCTGATGTTATGTCACAGATCCCAGTATGAAATCTGATACTGTTGGTTTTTTTTCCCTGCCGAGAATAAGTATGTAAATTGGTAGGCAAGTACTCTTCCAGGCAGGTAGAGGCAGGCCTGATACTGTAAAGATTGCCCCCCCCCCGCATAGAATTAAGGCCGTCTTAAAGCATGGGCCCAGGACCTGATGTCGATAGGGGGGGGGGGCTACAAGATAAGATCTGGTACCATGATTTTCGAAAGTAAGTCGATACGTAAAGTGTTACCTCAAGCCATACATGCTAGCATTGGAACCAAGCCTCTCTGTAGTGGTAATGCTCATTGCCAAGGAAAAGGGAAAGGGGGAGCGGTCCCCCGAACATGAAAAAATCCAATTTTTTTTTTTCCATGAGTTTTTCATGGCTGAAATTCAAATCAATTATCTTCAACTTTGGAAAAAAATTGTGACTCTGATATTCTGTAACAAACTAGCAGTAACACTTTACTTCAACAAACACCATCTCTGCGTATCCTATATTGCAATTTATTCCCATTGACCAGTTGTGTTGGAAACGAAGGCGCATCTATCGGTGGTCATCACCTCAAGCTAGTTAGGGAAAATATCTTATCTATATTTTTCCCCGTGTATGAACCTTGAACTTGAAATATTAGACAGACACCCACGTTAATATTCCTTACCGAACCTCTAATGTAAAGGGTATCTGTTGTAACACCTTTTCCCGGGTATGAACCTGGGACCGTGAGAGCAACCTACAGGGTGGTAGACGTGCATCTTACCACCACGCCACTGGGACGCTCAGCAATGACACCTGGCACTGCCGGATTTTCTTCATATACTGGGAGCATTAAAAACGTTTACCAAAAGTAGACACACATTCCAAAAGCGATTGCTGATGGATAGTTTCTGACCCTATCGGGCATTTGCTTAACTTTGTCGAACTCATAAAGTAGCCTATCATTTAATTTTGGGCCTGTTTGGCACACCTACAAAGATTGGTATGAAATATGTAGATTTTTGAGAGAACATAAACTGAAAAGCCAAAAAAACTGGTACAGGCATGCGTATGCAAATAAAGAGATATGGAACCAATCAGAGTACGGCGCTGCGGTCGGCAACGCCTATATAACACGACAAGTGTCTGGCATAGTTGTTAGATCGGTTACTGCTGCTACAATGGCAGGTTATCGACAGACGTGACAGACGTGCAACCCTTCCGCAAATTGCTGCAGATTTCAATGCTGGGCCATCAACAAGTGTCAGCGTGCGAACCATTCAACGAAACATCATCGATATGGGCTTTCGGAGCCGAAGGCCCACTCGTGTACGCTTGATGACTGCACGACACAAAGCTTTACGTCTCGCCTGGGCCCGACAACACCGACATTGGACTGTTGAGGACTGGAAACACGTTGCCTGGTCTGACGAGTCTCGGTTCCAATTGCTTCGAGCTGATGGACGTGTACGGGTATGGAGACAACCTCATGAATCCATGGACCCTACATGTGAACAGGGGACTATTCAAGCTGGTGGAGGCTCTGTGATGGTATGGAGCGTGTGCAGTTTCCGTGATATGGGACCCCTGATACGTCTAGATACGACTCTGACAGGTGACAGGTACGTAAGCGTCCTGTCTGATCACCTGCACCCATTCATGTCCATTGTGCATTCCGACGGACTTGGACAATTTCAGCAGGACAATGCGACACCCCACACGTCCAGAATTGCTACAAAGTGGCTCCAGGAACACTCTTCTGACTTTAGACACTTCCGCTGGCCACCAAAATCCCCAGACATGAACATTATTGAACATATCTGGGATGCCTTGCAACGTGCTGTTCAGAAGAAATCTCCACCCCCTCTTACTCCTACGGATTTATGGACAGCCCTGCAGGATTCATGGTGTCAATTACCTCCAGCACTACTTGACATTAGTCGAGTCCATGCCACGTCGTGTTGCGGCACTTCTGCGGGCTCGCGGGGGCCCTACACGATATTAGGCAGGTGTACCAGTTTTTTTGGCTCTTCAGTGTATATATACACATAGGTGTCGAATTTTTCATTTTATAATGCCATCTGTGAGTGAAATTTAAACTTTATTTTATTTATCAATAGATCTCTAGGCCATGATAAGTCCCTTTTTATGTCAATTGGTTAGTTTGTCATTAATTTGATATTTTATTCTATGACGATGCGGTCTTGGCGTGACGTCATTTTGTACTCGATGGGATAATGGAATTCAAAGAAATCCTTGAATAAAAGAAGTTTATATTAAAAAATAACCTCAGATTTTTTTCCGTAGTTTCTTACGATTCGCCGTAGTTTCCTATTTTATGGTAGCAATCTGTAGAAACTACGGAAATCACGTAGTAGTAGTTGGCAAGTATGTTTGCTCCAAGCTTGGAACGTGGCCCCAGAACTTCACTTGGGGATTGACCTCATTTATGATTTTTTTTTCCCCATTATAAAATTGCTCAGAAAATGAATTTCATAACTGGGGATGCTGGACCAAAATTTTGTATTTTAATGTTTTAAACCATGCATGTTCAACCCATGGCCCGCGAGCCAAATGTGACCCCAGCGAGTCATCTGATGTGGCCCGTAGCCTCAAATTATAAAGCCTAGTTACAAAATTTTGTAAAAATAAACTAAGCGGCACACTTACAGATCACTCAAGTGGCCCGCGACGTAGCCTCAAATTATAAAGCCTAGTTACAAAATTTTGTAAAAATAAACTAAGCGGCACACTTACAGATCACTCAAGTGGCCCGCGACG
The DNA here is from genome assembly GCF_987345545.1 of Pholcus phalangioides. Lineage (NCBI taxonomy): Eukaryota > Metazoa > Arthropoda > Arachnida > Araneae > Pholcidae > Pholcus > Pholcus phalangioides. Next base: position 38,969,621 of record NW_028301596.1, on the reverse strand, counting down.
TGTTTGAAATGGTCCCGCACTCTCCTAAAGGTTGAGCCAGAACTAGAGGGGGCGGGAGGAGGATGCAGCTGCCCAGGGTGGCAGTTTCAAGTGGGAACAGAGAATACCGTTATAAAATTATGGAATTTTAATGTTATGGAGAGGCGGTAAAATCATGTTTGCCCCGGGAGGGAAAAATCGTAGTTGCGGCCCTGGGTTGAGCACCCTTGTTTTAAACTGTACAGCACATGATATGCTATTAAAAAACAATCATTTTATTTTTGGTTTCTAGTCAAAAACAGGGGTGTAAAATTATTGAAATTTTGTGGGAGACACCATCCACCTGTGGCCACCTCAGGAAAATAATCCATTACGTAATATAACAATTTTGTTGTAAAGGGCATCTTTTTCCTCAGCCACCTCGTTGGGCATTTTGCCTGTTGTGGCCTTGTATTGGTATTTTTATTTCTACAAAAGAAATTTAAACTGGCGTTTTTTAGATTCAAAATTTTCAATTCATATAATAATTTTAATTTGAATTAATAAAATTCTTAACAATAAAATCATTTTGGCATCATCTTAATGTATTGAAGCATGCCTCAACCCTACCGGGGTCCCCAGAAGAAATCTAACTATTCTGTCTTCGTTATTTTTACAGAAACATTTACTGCGCCAAAAATAATCTTGGCATTAATGCCCGGGAAGATCTCAGCTAAATGAATGTAGCGAGACCCCCTGCATCAAAGCATTCCATCATTCCCTTCCAACCCCGTACTCATAATATAGTATTGTATCCCTCAGTAAATTCTCACATAATGAACTTTTCTGCACGTGTTGAAGAAAGGATTGAACCCACACACACACCTGTTGAACATGAGGTGCATTTATAGTAGGTGGATGCGGCGTATAGATACACTACTCGCACAGTCTTCTTCTACGGAGGAGAATCTTCAACATCTGCTTCAAGACGATACAACGTTAAGTGAAGACAACCGAAAAAAGCAGAGCTAATTTCGTTCCTCCCTCCAACCAAGACAGGGTCCTTCCCTCTACAAAGACGAGGTGGGGGCCTGCCTCCTAGTTCCAAAAGTGGCTTTTTATTTCCCTCTCATCTCCAGTATAGAATCATGCTGAATGTCTCTTGGACAATGACGGCCCGACGGGCGAACTTCCTCTCGTCGACAGGAGGGTAGAGAAAAGAAGCAATAATAATAAGAAAAGAAGACGAGGTGACAACATTCCCTACCGAAAATCTTCTTCTTCCCACAAGATTTTCGTTTTCCCAAATTCATCCCTCCATTTCATTACACAAGGTTGTACTTCTCCTCCCCATCAAAAACCACTGCTTTTTTACAACAAGCCCGATTCTCCAAAAAGAGATCCACTCGTTTTACCGTATGTCCTATCCAACTGCATACAACTCACAGGTTCAACGGACTGACTGTCAAGTCTTCATTTGAGTGAAAAAAAAAAAAAAGCGGAGTGAGAGTTTACCTTTTCCACCGCTATACCATTTCAATGTTTACCACTCTTGGTTCAGGAAAGTGTGTTTACACGTCGCGATTTCCTCCTTGTGTGTGTGTGCATTATATAGATATAACTGAACTGTAAAATTATTGAATGACACACAACGTACTATCGATTCCTTCTTCCCGATGATTCCATCGGAAATAGTGAAGAAATGTTTGCTATTCCCAGTGGATATGTCCTCTGCGATGTCTTAAAGAATTGAGGAAGACATTGGAGATTCAAGGTTAGGCCAGTTTCTAACGAATACACTACAGCCTCTACACCAATGCTCCCCTGTAGGTGAACCGAGTACGATGAAAATTCAGAGGAAATCAGTCTTCGTTAAATAAAAATTGTCCCCCCCCCTCCGCCTTGGAGACAGCGCCTAGTTTCAGGATTTTTCATGGTCATTTGTATGTTATTCGAAAATTTAGTGTAAAAAAAAGAAAATAAGATTCTTCATGTGGGGGTCCTTAGGACTTTATCCATTTAAGTGTTGATAAAATACAGATATTTTTTCCAGAAAATATATTGCCGTATAGGTTTATGGTGGGAGGTCCTTAGAGAGATTTCTGGTCAGCCGTGAGATTTGATAAGAAACAATCATCCCTTTTTCTAATTTCTAAAAACTGAGTATCACATCATAGGGGGCATTCAAGTATTACGTAAGCAGATTTTCAGTCATTTTTGACCCCCTCCCCCTTGTCAGCAAAACACTGATCTCCCCCCCCCCCCCGTCAGCAGCTTAGAATATTTCATATCTTCTAAAAGGGGTGGTTGATAACGTAAGCAACCTTCAAACCCCCTCCCCCTCGTCATCAAAAGTTAGCAAATCCGAAACCCCCCACCCCCGATGCTGACGTAATACTTGAATGACTCCATATTCATGTATAGTAGATCTAGCTTGTAATGTTCCCACTTAGAACGTTTTCCCGCTTAGTACGACTTATTTTCGTCGTCTCACCTCTAAGTAATTTTCATTAAGATTTCCCGTTTAAAGCGTTTTCCCGCTTACAACATTTTTCCACGACGGTTTTTTGGAAAACGTTATAAGTGGAATACGCGTATATAAGGATCCGTAGTCTTTATTTTATTGGCACATGTTGTTAGTGGAATCCCCATAATGTTACTGAAAAACTCCTATGAGGAATACTGGCCCAGGAACCATCTGTCAATATACGTGACCTGGAAACTTCAAGTTAAAATGTATACAGAAAGGCCAGGCCCAAATAAAGCCTAGAATTTTATAACTGCATAATTCTTGAATGAAAGAAAAACTTGATAAGACAGTATAATCAGGATTAGAAACCCGGCTATCGAGTGAAATTAAAAACAAGCACGTCGAGTACTTTTTGCTTATCCAGTAATAAGGAGTGAGAGCAAAACAGCACTTCAAGTAAAAAGTTGAAGAAGTCTCCGCGACCGGTATACAAACATGTACGTACAGTAAAACCTGTCAGTTTGGAATGATTTCACTGTACTAATACCACTTATGTTCCCTCAGAAGGTATCATTGGTTCATCACGGTCAGATTTTGCATTCTGGTGGGCTAATAAGATTTTATAACTGATCCGAGAGCCAAACATTCAATCCACCTAGATATTGAGTTGGTGGACCCATCGTCTTCAAAGTGGAATACAGCTATCAAGGGCCGTAACTAGGATTTTTGCTGCCTTGGTCAAACATTATTTTGCCCCCCCCCCCAACTTCGCTATTCGATAATTTTTTAATGGTGTTCTTTGCTCCCACTTAAAAATTGCCGCCCGAGGTAGTTGCCCCCCCCCCCTCTAGTTACGGCCCTGCAACTACCCCATTATTTCAGCAGCCGAAATGTTAATATAAAATCTTTCACCAACTAATTACTATCTAACCAATCACGTTTGACCCTTGACAGAGCTCATTCAACATAAAGTCTTGGACAGTAGGCCTATGGTAGACGCAATAACACCACAGATGCGAGATGACCAGGGGCCCTGGGGCGTATTTACAGGAGGGGGGGGGGGCTTAGCGGGTTGTAGTCCAGGGAAGCAAATTTGATGAATGATTGGTAGAATTCGTATAACCCTCAATAAATCTGCCTCTGCCTAGACGGCTAAAGGCTAGATCAGTGAGCGACCAAAAAGTGACCTAGAGATTTTGCAAACACGCGAGTGAGCAAAAGAGTTACCTAGAGTGCTTGCAAGCATGTGAATGGTGAAAAGAGTATGAAAGCGTGTCAATGACCAAAAGCGTGATTTTAAAGTATGTGCAAACTTGTGAATGACCAAAATAGTGACCTAGAGTGTGCAAGCATGTGAATGACCAAAAGAGTGACCCAGCAAGTTATCATGTCAATGGGAAATTAAAAGAGTGACCAAACATGTGAATGACAAAAACAGCGTGCAAGCATGTGAGTGACCAAAACAGAGTGTAAGCATATAAATGACTAAATTAACGACTTAAAGCAGCGGTTCTCAACCTCTTTTGACTCGCTGAGCCCTTTGAAGTAAAAAAATTATATGGCGGAGCCCCGTAGGCCAATTTCCTAATTATTTTTTCATCAAAGTTACAGATTTTACTATTTAAAAATATTTATAATTATTTTTTTTACTTTCCTTACGCGGCCGCGGAGCCCCTGGAGAGTGCACAAGGCGGAGCACCGGTTGAGAACCGCTTACTTAAAGAGTGTGTGAGCATAGGAGTGACTAAAAGAGTAACTAAGAAACACAAGTGTTCTTGCAGGAGTGAAGGGAAGCCAAGCGGGTTATTGCATAGGGTGGCGAATTCGAAGAAAGAGCAGTAAAGAAAATTAGACTAGAATGTGGGAAAGAGAGAGGGCAGCAAAATTCATGTAGCCCGCAGGCGGCAAAACCATAAATGCGCCTCTGGAGATGAGTGCACAGAAGTAATTTCAACTTTCCGTCCAGTGCAACTGTTGGTTCAACACACACAAAAAACGGTCCTTCCACCACGAAGCTGTAAAATATTTTCTTTATAGAGGTCTTGGCTCCCTAGAGTAAAATAACTACAACAGAAAAAGTCGTTGCTGGCATTCATGTCGTGCCACCGTATAGATTTTTTTCTGAAATATTAGCCGGCACACAGCACGATACCACCACTACTACTACTAGTACTACTGCTGCTTCTGGCCTGCATCCATCCATTCATTCTTTTTCCCAAATTTTCTTGAATGGGAGTCGGGCTCGTTTATGTGTCACGTCAAAAAAAGCGGGGGTAAAGATAGAAAAAAAAAGGGGGAACCCTCCCATCTTCCCTTGTCCCAAGCGTCATCTCCACGGGTCCCGACTCGGGTCCGACCCAAAAGAGAGAGGTCAATCTGTACAACCGAAACACGTGCGTGGTCGACCCCTCATATTCAAACGACCTTCCTTCCCCCTCCCGCTTTCCAAACATTCTTGTCATATTTATCTGGGAGCCCGCGTATTCTAGTAATAAGCCACGGGGGAATACGTACGTGTAGGCCTAAGTAATGCCACTGAGGGGGAACTTTGATCCATTCACTAAGTTCCGAAAGCTCCACAAGGTGTCTTCTCAATGCCGACTAGGCCTAACGCGCGTGATGAATATCTTGTTCGAAGAGGTCATTCTTCAGTATAAAATGATACATTGGATACTGGTTATGAGGTATTAGATTACGAATTTTTTTAATAGTCGTTATGGAACAACTTTCTTGTTTGTGGGGTTCCATTTCGATCTGTGTAACCTGAAACTGATATATGCGACGAGTTTTCCTCTCGACCTCTGCATCAGTTGCATATATTATCCTCTTTTTCTACCAATTCCACTAATTAATTCATTGAAATTAATGTAAGACATGAATAAATACTCACCAGTGTGTATCCGCTGGTGAGCCTTCAGGTGAGAACTCTTGGTGTAGACTTTTGTGCAACCTAGACGCAAAAGATAGACACGAATTCAGTATTTTTCAACAATAATAATGAAAGAAATACTGTGGAAAATGGACACTTCCCGTTAGCGGACATAATTGTCCGCCCCAGAGGTGCCCGTTTTCGGTAAGATCCTACATAATCACAGACATCCAAAAATCGAGCTCATTGCATCGCATCACGTTCTTTTATGCCGTCGCCCCCAGTTAGAGGCTGTCTAGGCTCCCAGCCTAGAGGCGCTCGTATTGAAAATCAGTGATGCATTTCTGACATAGCAAGTCAGAAGTGTTTCACACTAAAGGGTGCTTTTCTTTTTTAGCTCTATGTAGGAGATTTTCGAACCGTAATTAATTCTAGGAGTGCCCCAAGATTACCGAGACGAGCATTTCGATATGTAACTTCGAGGGGAAGTCTCTGAGACTCTGAATGTAGTAGCGATCTGATTTTGACCATTTTCGTTATATCCAGAGGCCTCCACATTCTGCATCAGGGCCGCTAGGTGGGGTATTTGGTGACCCTCCCCGGTCAAATTTTTCAAGGGTCCCTCAAAAGTTTAAACAGTCAATGACTGCGGCACCGCTTAGGAGGCGTTCAGGGGGGCCCCTATGTAGTGACTTTATTTTGAGGATAAAAAAATGACGAGTTGTCTTTTTTGACTCCCTGACTGAGTGAGGCCTTGTCAGCCCCACCCTTGAGTGAGCCATGACATTCTCCGCCCAGATGAACTCTATTGGAATCTTCAGAAATCTGAGTTTCGAAACCCATCAGGACACCCTGTAAATTAGATTTCCGAACTCCTGGGATGGAGCTAGAATTCATCCAGGGGATTCTAGTCATTCCCTGAAGACGTGCATACAGAAATTGTAGAGGGCTGCAAAATGATTTTTACTAAAATGTATGAGCCCAGCTCTACTAACTCCGGACACCAGTTATACCTGTGCAGGTGCAGTTTCTGGAACCAGTACTAGGTGATCTGTGGGGATATTTTACATTCTTCGATCTCTTTTGATCAGTTTGGATTTTTTTATACGCCGCGCGAATGCTCTAAAGTTCAAAATTTTCCAACATGATTTCCACAGATGATGCTTTGGGTGTAATTAGATTGGTTACGACTCTAAAAGTTATTAATTCAAAATAAAAAGAAGACGGTTAATGTGTTGCAAATGCTGATTAAGGCAACAATATTCGCACGCTAAATCATTACAGGGGAACTGATACTTTCACCGAAAGATTGGCATAATTTTCTCAGAATGGATGGAGATACCTACTCGAGGATGTCTCGATCGCTCGTCTACTCAGGGCCGTCTTAAGAACATCATGGGATCCCGGGCTAAGTGATTTTTCTGAGGCCCTACCAGGCAAATTCTGCAAAATTTCAACTAATTTCCATTTTTGTGAGGCCCTGGGCCGTGTCCAAGTGGGCCCATGCGTTAAGAGGGCACTGCTTCTACTCGTCCTTTTTAATGTGTATTGTTGGAAGTGCATTCCGGATTCCGGGAACATAAATGTTAACTATCCGGAACCGGATAGGTGACTTCAAATGAAGAAAGTTTAGTAAGTTCGTATCCGTGATTATCCGAATATTGAGAGAGAGGGAGAAAGAAAAGGTGTCAGAGATAAGTGCGTACCCCTGCAGTTAATAAATCGTTTCTGAATTCTTCACACACATTGTAAACAACACTCCCCAGTACTAAGCAGCTCAACTAATACTAGCACTCCTCAGCTAAATAGGCACTGAATTCTATTCATTTACTTACCAGTTAAGCCTATACAACACGTATTGTGAAAATAAATTAAATTTTCTTATCAGTTGATCTGAGAGTTGGGTGTCGTACGCCCCACAAAAAACGCGTTTTTTTTATCAGCAGGGAAGAGTACTTTTTAAGCATTCTTTACTTCTTATTACAGTCGAATGTGTTTATAACGAAGTCGAAAAAACAACAGCGAAACTATTCGTTACAAGCGAGCTCCGTTATACCCGTACCGGCTTGAAAAATAATGCATATAAGCAAAATGAAACACCCATTTACATGCAACGACACGCAATTTCCGATAATCTAAATATTCTTAAAATAAATAGATTAAAATAAAGTAATTTTATATAAAAAATTTAATTAAAAATCTTACATAATTACATCAACGTAATATGTGTCGATCATTGTTTGTTTCTTTCTTGATATGATCGTGGACGGAAAAAGCATCGGGGATTTTTCGATTTTCCTATGACGAGAATCTTTCATTTACCAATGCCATCCATGTTTGTACATACCATAGCCATGGCCCCCACAAGGGGGAGACTGACAGGGCTCCAGCCCTGTGGCCCCGGGACGATTCTCATCATTTTTTTTTATTTTTTCACGCCATAAATTCACTATAAAGGGGCCCCGTGAAAAGTCTGGTCTAGGGGCCCTGCTCCAGGATGTGGGGGCCATGACCATAGCTGATAGACGAAGTTTTTACCACTTCTGCATCCTTCTTCCCTTGAAAGTCATAGTTTTCGGAGGGAGCAGCAACTGATAAAATATCCCAGTCTCACCTGCATCGTATACATCCGCAGGTTTGTGACGGTAAAGATAAGTCCTTTACTAGTCTTAACCATTTTTCAGCGGCTTCACTGTCAACCGAAGCACTCACTTTAGCCGGAAATTAATTTACACGCGATACCATGGCGTTCGTTAAATCTTTGTAACTAACCTCTCGCGTTAAAATTATTTTTTACTATTAAGCATGCAAAATGTAACGGTTTCTCTTTCAGAAGCGGGGGGGGGGGGGGGGGGGCTGTCATTGGAACATTTTGTCGTCTCACTTCTTCGAACACCTTGAAAAGAGCCACACCAGCCAGGGCCGTCTTAAGAGCAACATGGGCCCCCGGGCCAAGTGGTTTTTCTGAGGCCCTACCAGGTAAATTATAGAAAATTTCAACCAAATCTCATTTTTGTGAGGCCCCTCTTCTTTTGAGACTCCCGGGTCGTGCCCGGGTAGGCCCATGCGTTAAGACGGCACTGACACCAGCACGAGCTCCTTCTCTGAATCTCTTCTTGGAGATGGTCAGCTTACCATCTGAAAACTTCAAAATTCTTCTTTTTCATTTCTTCTCTTTGTCTTCAAAATTGTGGGTATCGAACTTGGCGGAATGCCGAATTTCTTTGGAACCTCTTTTCCCCCCAATTTTCCGCTCTCGACCAACCGTATGGCTTCAATTGTTGAAGCAATAGATGACGTCTTGTGCTTGGGCATTCTCAAAAATTAACTCCCACACGAAAAATACTACCACAACCAACGTCCGAATCTAGCTACAAAATAGCACGAGTGCACTGAGATGTTGTTATATTGTTTGGAATAAAAAGCTTCATTTTTTCTTTCTAATGAGGTTTTCTATAGACAAAATAGAACTTGGCAAGCAAAAGGGAAGCAAAGAACATTATACAGTACTCAAAAACACCCTTCCAAGAAAAAAAAAAGGGGGGGGGGCATTATCAGTTGCAGCTACGCATTGTATGGAAAGGTAGATTTACTGATAAGATTACTGATTTAGATAAGATTACAAAGAAATTCCAGAAAATTCCTGCTTAAATACCGGTTGAAAATTCGTTATAGGCGTACTTTGCTGAAGTCGGTGTTCGTTTATAAGCAATCGAAATAACACAGATAAGCACTTCGAAATTCTCGGAACATGCAAAGACTTTGCTATAAGTGAAAATTCGTAATATCCGTGTCCGTTACAAAAGAGTTCGACTGTATTATAAGAGCATTTTGCTTTATGTTTTAGGGCCGGAACTGGGATGGGGGGAGGCAAAATTTGGGGGTGGCAGTTTTAGGTGGGAACAAAGAACACCGTTACAAAATTATCGAATTTTAAAGTCGTGGGGGCGACAAAATAATGTTTGCCCCCCCCCCGGGCGGAATTTGTTTTGTTTTTCTCCTCTCATAAATTCACTATAGAAGGTCCCACCAAAGATCACAGCCTAGGGACCCGCTGGAAGATGTGGGGGAGGGGATCCCTGGTGAGCCCAGTTCAAAAGGCATGGATCATTTTCGAACTTTACAGGCATCTAAAATTTTGTATGGCTCTTACCTGGAAATATGCATTTGTGTGTCCGCCTCTTCTCTAGGTCAGGATTGTTCCGCCTGTTGTAAGTACCTGTAGGCTTGTGAGGGAATTCGGACGGTACCATCGTCCCACTCTGATTGACTGCGACGTAAGCCGGTGGAGGTGATCTACGGACAACTGACGAGTCGGCCGAGTCACTTCCGGGTTCCGAGCTTGGGGGTGTCAACGGCAAGATGACCCTAGAAACAGCAAAGTGACCCATATAAGTGTTATGTATGGACTGTAGTGGACTTTGCTGCTGCTGGGAGGAGATCGGTGGCGTGTCCATCACAGTACCGTTGTATTGCTGCTGGATAGGCGGTGTCATGACTGGACTGCTGCAATTCAGTTCGTGTTTGACGATGATTTGCTGCTCTTGCAAGTTCATGTCATCTGCAACCGAACCGTAATCGGCAATTATTGGAAATGCGCAGGGTTGGGGTGACACGGATTCGGCTTTGATAGTCGGGGTAGTGTTATTAGTTGGCCTGGTACGATCGGGGCTGTTATACGGCGATGCACTGAACGGGGAGCTACTGGTCTCGTAGAAATTGTGGTTCTGTTGATGATGATGGTGGTGTTGGTGATGACCACTGGAGGCATCTGCACCATGAACGTCATGGAAAGGTGGGATAATACTCCTTGGACTCGAACTTTGATCAGGTACGAACAGTTCAGTCTCCTGCTGATTAGAAGCACGTACAGAGTCCAAGTTGCACAGATGTTGATCCCCGAAATTTATATACCTCGCGGGTGGTGGTGGTGGCGGCGCGATTATATCGCTCTGATTGCATGGAGAAGAAGAGTTATTGTTGTTGTTGTGGCCGTTGGATATCGGGAAGTCTGGCGGAGACATCTGATGCTTGAAGTTCGAGGCCGGAACGACCCTGCAGTCTCCTTGGTGTTGGGGATGCTGTTGATTTTGATTCATGTGGTTGTTGTTAGGAACTTGCCCGTTTGCGGACATCATCAACGAGTCGAACATCGCACCTAACACGTGAGGAGGCAGGACGACACCGTTCCCTTCGAAGAACTCGTCGACTTGCGACGCGCTTTCTCTCCTTGGCTTCTGGGAGGCGTAGGCGCCCCAGCCGTAACTTCTCGCCTGCTTCTCCAGGGCTGTATAAGGGGTAATCTGGAAAAGAAGGAAAGAGAGCTTTCAGTATAGCCACTGCAATTTACAAACAGACATAAATATCAATAATTTTAAAAAAAAACCCTCTGACGTTGGAACATCTGTTTAGGGGCAATTTCCGTGTGGGTTCAATTTCTTTCTGGTCCAAAAATTTTCCTGTGCATGTTATTTCTCTTCTATCAAGAATTCAAGGGGGCCACTTCTCTAAGGCCACACACATAGTGCGGTGACCAAGAGGCACGGGAGTGAAAAATAGGGACTAGCGAACAAAACTGCATTGTTCTGTTCTACACCGCACCTACTCGAGAAGCGAGGTAAACTCAACGAGGTGCGTGACTTGAACAAACCCATTTGCTTTCACCACGATTTGCTGATTTTCGCTATCTGCTGATTGGTCCATTCCTCCTTTTTTTTTTTGTTTAATTTCCCCCTTCTGTGGAGGGAAGAAAACTTACATTTCAGACCCCTTCGGTCAATTTCTCTATATTCCTTCTCGCTGACTATGTGCGGACGTCTCTCCCTTTCGTACAAGCGGCTCTCATACAGTTTGGATTCTCTATTTTTTTGGAACTTCTCCTGAATTTTAATGTGAGACAAATATGAATTTTGAATGCTAATTTCTTTCAAAAAAAAAACTGAAATTCAATGTCCACGCATTTGCCAACATGGCATTGAGACAGAGATTTGATTTCTGGCAGGATTCGAGTCGCAGCTGTGGTGGTCGAATGGTCATAGTGACGGACTCGCGTCGCGAGGATCCGGATTCGAACCCCACCGTCACGACAATGGTGTTCTGCTGAAGTTGGTTTCCCGTGGTTCCCAACTTCGAGGCACAAATACGAGCCGATCTCCGCATGAAAAAAGTCTCGCCACAGAGAGCAACAGGCCTACAACGATAAATCATTCAATCATTGCACTTCACTCATGGTTAGAAAAACTGGTGGCGGATGGCAGCACTACACATGTGACAAGCATTATGCAATCCGCACAGAAACAAACTTCACGTCTGGTTTCGCTACACGTACACGCACATTACAACATGTACCAATTCGTTAGAGGTTCCGCAGAGGAATATGGACGAGGTGCACATCTGGTTTAGTAGTAGTAGCAGGATTCGAGTCTCCAAATACATACAGTGAAACCTTGCTACAACGATACTTGATATATAGATAAGTCACTCTACAACAACATTTCCTGCCTAATATACTTATATGTCTTTATACTCTAATGTTAAGCTGCTGCCTCTCGATATAACGATAACCCTCTACAGCGGTATTTTTTTCCTGTCGCAGAGTATCGTTATATCGAGGGGTTTCACTGTATGTTAAATTCCAACTAAATAGACAAAGTTTAGCGCCATCTATGAATAAAATTTGAAAACTTTTTTTAAAGATGAAGTTACTGATCGATCACATGACAAGCAATATATATTATAGTTTTTACTACTCTCTCTCTCTGTTCCAGAAAAAAAATCTCATTAATTTAATATTTTTGACCAAAATTAAAATTTCGGTAATTGGAATTTAAAAAAAAAAATTCAAAATTTTAACTTTGAATTAACTTCGTAAATAAAGGACATCGGGACTTGTCAAATTATTTCATACTCAGTCAGTTAATTCCTGACTTGTTTTAGATGTTAGCGTATTTCTCAGGCCATTAGGAGCCCAGTTCAGATACTGCACTGTCATCAGAGCCGTCTTAAGAACATCACTAGGCCCCCTACGTAGTGTGCCTGACAATTTGCATGCTAACACTCAAAAATTTTAACCAGATCTCATTTTCATGAGCCCTCGGGAGTGAGACCGGTCGTTAAAACGGCACTGACTACCATACAGCAATTGGTTAATTTATTTATTCAGCAATCTATTAATTTTAATTGCGTAAACATAAGTTTTGTTTACCACCCTGGATTTTAGCATTATAATTTATTTAGGATTATTCATTACTCTGTCTATAAGGGAGGAGAAAGTTCTTATACACCGGTCATATACACCCCAGTTCCTGTGGGCACCGTAGCATGGTACCCCATGAAGACTGTGAACCACTGCGTTACACGATAGCTTTTACCACTTATCTCGTTTTACTATAATCAGAAAAGTTACAAATTTAGCAAAATGGGCCATGCCTCGCTATCAACTCCTTGCGCAGATCCTCCCAATCAACCACGTACTATTCACGTCATATCGAGATATATAAGACCACCCCCCCCCCCCACCCAGATTAGTGTTACTCGAAGTGTGAGTCGCGGCTCCTAGGGGCGTCGTATGAGCTGGATATACAGTATTCATTTGTGTAAGCATATTATTTATGCTTTAAAGTGGTTCTATTAAATGGGAGTAACCATGAATATCTGTATGAGCTCACGGTGATATTTGTTCCCAATATGTATTACCTTCATAGTAATGTTTATGTGCATTCCAAATACAGGGCGTCCATACTTACAAGACCCTACTTTAACGTAGCCTACAGGCGAAACTAGTCATCAGAAAAGTGTGAAATTTTGTGGAGGACTCCGAAGTGATGGGAATTCGTTTCAGGAGGGGGGGGGGGAGATTAGTTGCACATGTTGCCACCTGAGGGCGTTTCACTTCGAATACTGTAGTAAACATGTAAATTCATGTGATGTCACGCAGCAGCTGTTATAAAACCTAGAAACATTCGCGGAGATCTTGTTTCTACATCAGCCCGCCAGGCCTTTTGTAAGCCGTTGAAATAGCCCTGAGGGCAGGTCTCGGCAAATATTTTCGCATTCCGCAGATCTTGTTTGCTGCTCACAATGACTACTACGCGATCGCGCTTTCTTGGTCAAATTGTTTTACCATGATAGCAATTCCGCAGTAACCGTCCTACCGAAATATCAGACTTGGATTCGAAAAGGTCCAATGAATGTTAGAGTATTCGGAGTATGATAACGAAATTTGAAACCACGGGATCGTTGGCTGTTCATCCTGGAAGAGGAAGAGAAAACCCATTTCTATAGACGCAGTACAGGAGGTTTCGCTTCAGGTGGAAGAGGACAGAGCTTCAAATTCTCGTGGTAGTGTCAGGCGTGTAACACAGGCGTTGGATAGGCCACGTTCAACTGCCCATAAGATCATGCGGAATATCTTCCCATATTATCCGTACAAACGTTCACTTGTGCAGCGGTTGCTTCCACATGATTATGACGCTCGACTCCGGTTCTCACTGCAGTTTCTAGCTCGCGTTGGGGCCACTTCAGAATAGCCTTGGAATATTATCTGGACAGACGAAGCGCATTTACACTTCGATGGTGCAGTCAATACTCGCAACTGCCAAATTTGGGAATAAGAAAATCCGCACGTTATCTTAGAGGCTCCGTTGCATTCACCAAAAGTGAAGGTATGGTGTGGATTCACTTCTCGGTTCTTACTTCTACGAAGAGTTACGTTCTACAGGTCCAGTGACATGTTCGATCACCGGGAAGCGATATGCATTGCTGTTACAGAACGAAATTGTTCCGGCTCTGCAAGCACGTCACTGCCTTGCAGACACAATCTTTATGCAAGACGGAGCTCCTCCACACATTGCACTGTCCGTGTTAAGAATGTTCTTAAAACGCATTTCACAGAAGAATGTGTCATCAGCCGGCACTTCTCTAATCTATGGCCTCTCCAGACCTTAATTCAAGCGATTTTTGGCTTTGGAGACATGTGAAACGTCTGGTAAGTCGTGACAATCCAAGAACTTAAAGGCAGCGTTTCACGTCACGTGCAGAATATCTCCCCGCACACACTTCGGTCGGTTGTGGAACATGCCATCTTGCGATTTCACATGGTATCTGAAAATGATGGCTATCATGTGGAACATGTTTTGCTGCAGTAACAATTTTAAAAGTTTAACAATTGCTAAAATTGTAAACGTTTGCCTAAATGTGCCATTTCTTAATAAGACGTCCTCTGGTGGCGACATGTGCAACTAATTTTTCTCCCCGAAACAAATTCCCATCACTTCATGAAGTCGTTCACAAAATTTCACAATTTTCTCATGATTGGTTTCGCCTCTGTAGGCTACTTTAAAATAGGATCTTTTAATTATGGAACCCCTGTAGTATAAAAAAAAGAAAGTTTTCTAATGTAAAAAATAATATATGGGAGTAATTCAAATGTGCAATTGAGGCTCTGTGTGTGTATATATTGCATGACTATGCAATATATACATCCGTTAAAGGAAAGGGAAACGAACTGCCCCCAGCACTGTGTACGGAGGCTGTTTCTTCGTTTCCTGTCACAGTGGAGGCGCTGTATATATACCGTATATACTCGTGTGTAAGCTGGACCCCCCCCCCCCACTTTAGGACCACCAAAACCGCAATAAATTGAAAACCCGTGTATAAGCCGACCCCAAAAAAAAATCTCATATTTTTTCATGCAAAATTTCATGATTACGAAAATTTACAATAGAAAATGACTCCTTTTTGACTAACTTTTTAATCCGTTTCTTCTGAATCTCCAAGCTCATAGTAATCCATCAGATCATCATAGAGTGCGGCATCTTCGTTTCTATCTTCATCTGGGCTGTCACCATCATTGTCATTTTCAAAGAGGATATCATCTTCAGTTCCGTCCATCGCATTGCTGATGCAACACTTTTTGAAGGATCGGATGATAATTTCGGTGGAAACAGAATTCCACGCCTCATGTACCCATTGGCACACTAGGCCAATGTCAGGTTTCTTCAAGGCACCACTTTTTGTATAGTTCATTATCTGAACTCCACATTCGATCCACAAATTCCTCAAATAGTCTTTGAGAGGCTTGTTGATGCTCACATCTAAAGGCTGTACAATCGACGTTAGCCACCACTAACCAATGATGTCTTCGATTTCTTTGCCTCGGCTTTGACATTATCGGTTCTGTGGGGTTTGAACATGTCCCATACCTTCTCGAACACTGCTACAAAAATGACTACTGATTGCGGGGGGTCGACGTTTTCTCATCAAAAACTGACCAGAGTATAAGCCGGCCGACCCCCCTCCCTCCCACTTGGGGGAACGAATTTTTCCACAAAAAAACTCGACTTATACACGAGTATATTACAGTATTTTGTATACATTTTGTATTTAGACTATTGTCAAATCTCTCCCACATCAACATGCCACTTCTTCTTACTTGCCCACAAGTCTTTTTCACACTTCTTTCGAAATCTCAGGCTGCGGTTTCCAGCCCTTATGTGCCACTGGGCGCACGTGCAATTTTTCTCAATAGTCATTGGGTTCAGCTATCCATTTTAGTCAAATGGCTTCTATGTTGCATCGAGTTGATGGCAGTGCCGTCTTAACGCATGGGCCCACCCGGGCACGGCCCGGGGGCCTCAAGAGTGGAGGGGCCTCATAAAAATGAGATCTGATTAAAATTTACTAGAATTTATCAGGTAGGGCCTCACAAAAACCACTTGGCCCGGGGGCCCATGACACTCTTAAGACGGCCCTGGTTGATGGCTATCATCATGGGGAGAACGACACGTGTGATTCGATACAAGGGGAGCCACCGATATTAAATCTTTGCTTTTTCCGACACAACTCTGCCTCTTTTGAGGTAACGGAAGTAATGTGCTTCGCATCGGTCCGGGGATGTGAGCGGTTCTATCTATCTATCTATTATATGCAGGGCCGCAACTAGGTTTGCAATCCAGCCTGGTCAGCCGGGGCAAAGAGCGCATTTTGGTGCCCTGACTTTTTTGGCTGAAGGAGGGGTTAATTGGTAAAAGCTACGCCCACTATGGTTCGGCCCCCGGGGCACCAGACCCGCCTGCACCCCCGTAGTTGCGGCCCTGATTATATGGAAATACATATACCAAAGTATTTTCTGGGCAGCCGCAGATGAACCAAGAAATGGGCAAGGCAGCCACGAGCTGCAGCCAAAAGTTTGAGAACCACTGCCCTAGATGTTTACTTATCATAATTAATCCAAAGCAGGGCTGGAACGAACCGTTCAGGGCGAACCCAAAAAAATAAATCTAGGCCCTTTCCTCCCAGAAAAAAATTCTAAGCGCCAATTTTTCTTTTTCTATCCGAAGAAAAATGTCTAAAATAATGTTTCTTTTGACTTTTTCACGGCATAGTGACCCTTTCACGTTGGCAAATATGCTGCTATAAATTCCAAACATTTTGAGCTGCTCTCAGCCCGCTATTTATTAACTACGGAAGGAAAATGTTAGGAGCCAATACGAATTTTTTTTTTAGTCGCCATTGCTACCTGCCACCCGGGATTTGTCCATCCCTGATCTAGGAGGTATAAAAGGACAAAAACTCGCGTATTTTTATGTCACCCGGTCCCCACTACTCCGTGTACGACTCCAACAAACGGTTCAAAAAAATTAAAAGAATTCCGAGAATCATAAATATTTTTATAACCATTTCATTCCAAAAAATTGGAAAATCGACAAATTTTCACACACACGTATAAAAATCGAAACCAAATTTTTTTCCCACACTAAAATAACCATATTTCCTAGAAACATATGTCTCAAAAGAAGACATTTCCTCTACAATGTCGTCTCCGGAAAATTTTTTTAACAACTTTAAAATCGTAAAAATGCAATAAAAAACTGTGGTCACGGTGCACAGCTCCAGCGCACACACACACACCACACATACAGTACCATATATAGAAGTTTTTTTTTTTCTCCACCACACAAAACTCCGTATATTCTATTTAATTCTTTCCTCGATCATTGCGAAAGTTTCCGGTCACAATACACAATAGCGAAAGCCCCCCCATAATATATATTATGTATTTTTTTCTCTCGCGGGTGAAAGTCCCTTATACTGAAAATAGCGTATAATCTAGTTTTTTTCTCTCTCTCTCTCTTTTTACCTTGATCCTCCATTTTTGAATCCTAACACTAGTTCGCATGTTTTCGTTTTTCCGACAGGTATATATAAATTTTTTTTTTTTGTCCTTTACCTTATAAGGATTTTTTCGTAGGGCTTTACCATTTGCGAATTAGACTGGAAAAATCCCTATTTCTCCTCCTCATTGATAAAAATGGAGGGGGGGGGGGGAGAATTCTTTACCTCTCTGATATATAAAAATCCCAGGAAAATACAAGAAAAAAAGGTTCTTTTCTCTTTATTGCTGAGTGGCGTTATGTGTGTGTGTGCGCCCCTGTATCCTGTACCTATAGGTTGTTTTGGTTAGGTTCCCAGCGTGTGAACTAAGAAGTTCTCTCTCCTTATATATAAGGTGAGTTCTTTTCTCCTACAAATCTTCATCTCTTCCCCCGTTTTTATTATAATTTTTTTTTTCCTACGTAGGGTCATGTTCCGTTTGCAGGTTCCATTCATCCTTTCTTTTTTTTAAATAGTTCTTCTTTTTTTTTGTTCGTATTCAGGACTATTATCGTAGCGGAACTACAGTCGGATTTTGCAAATTACCATTCTGTTGAACGTGTGTATTAAAAAAATTAGGCTTGCATAGTGATATTTACTATGGTTTTTGGAGATATTATATATTTTTTGCAGATTCTGATAGTAATTATGGGTTTCTTCGTTAATAAGGACTCCAACCTTTTACGTGAGGATAGTAACATAGGACGCGGGGCTTGACGAAGTCCGAGCACCAAGTCATCATGGCGACTAAAAAAAATTGCACTTGCGCCTAAAATTTTCCAGGTGTTATTACTAAATTTTCGGGTCAGAGGACAATGCCAAATTTTCGGAATTTTCGTAAGCGTATCAGCCAACATGGAAAGAGGGGGGGGGGGGGGTCTCCATGTCCCGGGAAAGTGAAAAATAATATTTTGGACCGGTTTGGTAATGAAAAATATGCTTGCCTCTCTTGAGAAATTTTTATGTAACCGAATTTTTTATTCGAATTGTCAGGCTCTGATATAGGATCGTGATTAGTGTCGAGATTGGTAAAATCTAACAAGGAGACTTATAGCAATGGTTCTCAACAGGGCTTGGCAAATCCCATGTGCCAGGTCACCGTGACGCCTAAAATTTTCTAAATCTAGTTACTAAATTGCTCTGGCACCTAGATCCTTTTTCAATTTGTCAAGTCCTGGTTGTCGACATATTTGTGACCCTGAGATATTATGGGGGGGGGGGGTGCGTTAAAGAGCTACTGAAAAAAAATGTAAATGTGAAGATTTTTTTAGTGAATTGTATTCCATTGTCATACACGGCAATGTTCACGCGGCAAGTTTGGCATAGGAATGCATGAAATTAGGATGATTTCGGTCCTTGATTGCAATTTGTACGAGGTGCTTCATTGGAATGTTAATCAAGTGCTCGCGAGCACGAAATCGGACACGAGCATCGAGCACTCTGGATGCTTAAGGAGAGCGCCGTGGTGCTCGCAAGCAACGGGTTGAAGATGCCTGGGGTAGGAGAATTTTTTTTTGTTTTCTTGGGTCTGTTTAGCCGAAATTTGGGTCCATTTTCGGACCGTTCACAAATTAAAAATTAACGAAACCACAAATTAGGCATTTCTCTTGTGATAAATTAATGCATGATTGTTTCGTTTTCTACAAAATTACTTTGTTTTTTCACATAAATATAATGGAGATTTTCGCAAAAATAAGACCCCGCAAAAACTTCTGGACAGACTCCTGATTTTCGCGGGGGGAAGAGAAAACCCGTATCACTGCCCATAGAAACAGGGTCATCTGAAAACACATGGGTCTATCTGGGCATTGCTCGAATAGGCCTGATGCCCATTTGAGTGTGTGTGTGGGGTGGGGGGGGGGGTTACATGAACTACATCATCTAGTAATATAATTTTCAAGAGAAAATATGTAAATATTCAAGCTGTTACTCCCAGCAGTACAGAGGCTCAGGGCGTAACTTTACCTTATGGAGAGGGTGGTAATAGCCTTGCCGCACAGAACATTCAAAACGTTGAAGCTCTTTGAACTCCAGTTCAGATGAGCGGAGATCGATCTTATTTATAAAATTTTTGTTCACAAAAAATTTACTCGAAAAATCGATTCAGTAAGTAGAAAAGTTGTCTCTTCCTGAGTTGGGGGGGGGGGGGGAAGCATGAGAAGAAAATACGATCCAAAGGGGCCATGGGCGAAAAAAAGGGCCAAGAAATACCGATAGTCCAGAGTGAGGACCCAAGGCAGGGGATTCCAAACTAAAACGTATGTGCAACGAACCATCGATCTTCGTGGTGTCCCTGAAGCAGGACCGTAACTGGGCATCAGAATCATTTTTGTCCGTGCGCCCACTTGGCAGCCAAAGGGAAGGGAGCTCCTATAATTTTTCCATCCCTTCAACTGCGAAAGTCAATGATGATGATTTAATAACAGTGTTTCACGTTCCCCATGAAATTTGCGCTCGGGGTAACTTCCACCCTTTCCCTGATAACATACATTCCATGACCATACTTTAGGTAGAGCCAGAACTAGAGGGGGGGGGGGGGGCAACTGCCTCTTACGGCAAAATTTAGTGGGGGAGGGAGGGGCAAATTTTGGTATCTATCATAAAATTATCAAATTTTAGTGGTGGGGGAGCAGCAAAATCATGTTTGCCCCGTCGGCAAAATAACACAAAAGTTCTAGTTACGGCCCTGCTTTAGGGCACTGGTCATCATTAGAATCTTATTAAGCAATTGAAGACGACCAGTCGAATAAACCGACTTCAGAATTGATTAAAAAAAAATCATATTTTTTCAAATTTATAGTCGTCCGTAATTATTCCATTAATTTGCAGGACAGTCTCAATCATAAAAATTAGTTGGCATATTAATTGCATTGTATTTTGTAATATGATTATATCGTATGTATGGTAATTATATTGTATGTATTGTAATTGTATGTATTGTAATTGTATGTATTGTAATTGTATGTATTGTAATTGTATGTATTGTAATTGTATGTATTGTAATTGTATGTATTGTAATTGTATGTATTGTAATTGTATGTATTGTAATTGACATACTGGGAGAAGCTTTATGACAGTACGCTTGAACATAGCGTGTTTATCATTAAAAATTTAAT
The DNA here is from genome assembly GCF_987345545.1 of Pholcus phalangioides. Classification (NCBI taxonomy): domain Eukaryota; kingdom Metazoa; phylum Arthropoda; class Arachnida; order Araneae; family Pholcidae; genus Pholcus; species Pholcus phalangioides. The sequence continues at coordinate 38,949,055 of NW_028301596.1, read as the reverse complement.
TATTTTTATAAAGATAATTAAATATATAAAATATATTTTAATTTTCCCGTAATGTGTGTTTGGTGCCAGGTGTTCCATAAATTCAACAAAAAAAATTTTTAATTATAAAAAGTTTGAGAATTTTAAGTAGCGGAGTATGGTATATTATTGTGATTTTGAAAGTTGGAATTTTTTCACAATTAGTTGGAATTTTCGCCGGTAGGGGACACGGCATTATAATCTTGTTTCCTGATAATGAACAAATTTGAACCCTTTAAATAAAAGATGATGGGAATCAGCAACTAGCTTTTAAAGATTCTTTCTGTGAATAGGAATGGAATTCTAAGGCTTTTTGTTATATCATTATGCTTCTTTGAAAGACTGCGATGTAGAATCTAGTAGAAAAGACACATTTTGTGAAGTTGCTGTGATCCAGATGTTTTTAATTGACAAAAACATTAACTTTTTTTCCCCGTGTTTCGAAAAAAAATTCGACTTTTTTTTTTACAAGTCTAGAGTTCAAACCACTAACTGGTACGCCAGTTTTTTGATTTTCCATAATTTTTAAAAATATGCCTACATTTAAGGGAAAACCTATATACTGTATATATATATGTTACTGCCAAACTGGCCAATTATATCAATCCCTATGATTCGGAGGTCATCGCCGCATTGGCGTGATTTTTGTGATCAATTATGGTCATTTATAATTAGCCATAATTGTTATGGTTAGCTATGACAACCTTAGCGATCAAAGGAATCTTAATATCGATATCTTTAGTGATCCATACACAGGAATACATATAGGGATCGACGTATGGGGACCGGCGAAAGCGCGAAATTCGGACATTGGCTGGATCTAGGGGAAGCCTAGTTCGCGAAGTGGCCAACTTCGAGCTTCGGCAGTGGCATATATATATGTCCTAAAAATTTCTCTCCCCTCAATGCATTTTCAAAAAAAAAGGACTATATAAAAAAGTATTATATTAAAAAAATCCAATTTTTTTTTCAATCATGTAAGTGTAGGTTTCATCGGAAAATCTCTAAATAAATTCAAGCGTTTGAAAAAAGTACTGCGCGGTTCTATATAAATATGATAGCATATGATCTCGGATTTTTTTTCCCCATATCGATCCCCCACATATGCTCATTTTCCCCCCTTCAACCGACCTGCCATTGTGATAGTATCGGCAATGATCGACAGCCTGTAACCAATACATTAGAACCAATGATCCTTATCACCCGCACATATGGAAAGATTTAAAAATACAAAGACTTTTTTTTCTTGACATGTCTGAAATACATGTTTTTTTTTTGTATCTGATCGTGGAGGAAAAACATACAGCGTTTATTTTTAAGCATTATAAACGTGAATGTTTCCCAGCGGCAGGTTACTCAGATACACAGAGTCGAGCACCTATGGTATTATGTAGAATGGGACAGAGTGACCCCAAGATTAATTCAGAAATCAAAATTTTTCCTACATTAAGCTTAAGCACCGACACGTTAACAAATCCCTAGCTCCAGGTCACCATGACGACTAAAAACTTGGTATTGCCGCCTAAAATTTTTTACGTGTGATCACTAAATTTTTGTTTGAGGGACCCAGGTGAAGGAGAATAAAGTGACATCCTCATGGACAGGGCTGTCTCAACTCATGGCCCGGGAGGAGGGGGGGGGCCGGTTCTATAATAATTAGACCTGGTACTATATGATTTTCGGAGTAAGTATGTAAATCGGTAGGTGGCACTTCCAGTCGTGTAGAGGGAAGGGGGCCCTTAGAATGCCTGGGGGGCCCATGATGCTGTTCAGACAACCCTGCTCATAAGCATTGACTGAAGTGCAATGTTGTTATGAGCATTGAGCAAAGTTAATAGTGTCAAAAAATTTATGCGAAATCACTCATGACGTGATCATTGTGCATTGTTGTCATGAGATTCGTGCAAAATCATTCCTGTCAGGAACATTGAGCAAAATCATTGTTGCCTGTCATGGGCGGAACCATTACTGTCTGAAATTGATGAATCCCCAAAAGAGCGGAGCTCCAGGGCTTCACGGACCCCGATCCTTTTCATTTTTTTTCACACGATAAATTCACTGCGGGGAGGGGGGGGCATGGAAAATCGGTCATGGGGTACCACCTACGAATACAGACTGTGGGTCCCACTGCAGAATTTGGGGGAGCCGCGAAACCCATCAATTTCCCGAAGAATTTCGGAGAAAATCCACGTAAAATCTCAAGATTCCTCCGATATTTCTAGCAACTTTTCGGTCACGTGTTCACACATGAAGAATACAAAAGACGGATATATGTTCAAGCCAATTTCCAATGCGATTTTCCAGCTGCAGTTTAAGGTCCCGCGTAGGGCCCAGTGTGTGTGTGTGAAGAGAGAAGGAAATGGATCTTAATCCTTTTACCACTCTCACGGATCAAAATAAAACTTGTAAAATGTTCAATCAGAGCCTAGGAGGATAATCCTAAATAATCCCATTTTCGAAGCTCGGTATTCAATTTCAACACAAACCAGGCTCAAGGAATCCCTGAAAAAAAAAAAAAAAAAAAAAGAATCCCATAAAAAAAATTTTTTTTTTCCATTCCTCAGGTAGGTTTTCTGGGCCATCTGTTGTGGGAACCGGCAGAGTTATAACCGATAACTGTAATAGTATTACTTCTATCAACCGTAGGTACTGTACACACACACGGGAGATATCCGAATCTTTAAGAAGGGGGGAGTTGCATACACATACAGTATGCCATACTATGTATATACAGTACTACATACTTATAAAGGTTTTATATTCGCCTCCTTCCCTGTACAAACATTCACTTTAAATAAGTATTTCGAGAGCTTCTGTAAACATTTTGTTAAACGATTGGTGATGCTCAAGTTAGTGGACCCTATAACTGTCAATTTTTTGTTAATCACAAATCATCGATTAATAGAAACATAATAAGTTGAAACATAGTTTGTACTCAATATAGCTCAATTAGCTTATCTTTTTTCGGGCCAATCACCACGATTTTTACTAACTGGACAAAATTAGTGTCTTGATATTTTTCGAAATCATTGTTGTCTGGAGCATTTTTCATTATTGAAAACCCATCCATGTCTTTAGCGTTGACCAGACCCCACTCTTGTCTTCGACATTGTTAACAACACATTTATGTTTGGAGCATTGTTTAAGATGTATTAATGTTCTGAGCACTGTTGGAAAAATTGTTGTCTTTATATTGATTAAAAAACAATTTTTTTTCTTTAGCGTGGTTAGAAAACAATTTTTGTAATTGTAAAATGTTTAATCAGAGTAATAAATGTAATATCAGAGATGTAGCTTAACATTCATACGCATTCTCCTGTATAAGTCTTCTCGGCTAATAATATTGTGCAAATTAATAATTTTTTCTTTAATCAGTTTCTTTTTCCATTGTTGAAAATCTATTTGTTTCTCTTTCATTGTTGAATATATATTTGTTTCTTTTCCATTTTTCGATAGACTTGAACCACTCCAGAAAATTAAATAAAAACTTATTTTTGCTTCTACTGTGATTATTTTAGATACACAGAGCTTTTCTGATACCATAGTTGACTGGAACAATCTCTCTTCGGCTATTGTTGATTCGACCGTTCTAAAACCTAAAACAATATCTGTCACATTCATACGCATTCTCCTGTATAAGTCTTCTCGGCTAATAATATTGTATAAATTAATTTCTTTTTTCTTTAATCAGTTTTTTTTCCATTGTTGAAAATCTATTTGTTTCTTTTCCATTTTTCGAAACACGTTTCTTTCTACTAACTTAAAATATTTATTTGACCCTATGTAACAAAGTTGAAATCCTATTTTTGGTTATTAGTTTTATTCCGTTCTCGTAAGTTCTTTACCATTGTTGAAAACCTCTTAAGGTTATTTGCTGTATTCAAACCCTATTTATGTCTCTTATATGACAGATGACAAATTTAAGAACCCCATTGTTCGAAACCCATTTCATCTTTATCATTTTAGAAAGTCGTTATTTCCTAAATCAATTTTCGCCTGAAGAATTTTTTAAATCTCTCGAGTTTTCATTCTTATATTTACAACTGTTAAAAACCCACATAGGTACTTGACACCGGTAAACTCTCGTATTCGTGTATATCATCAAATCCAGTTATTTTCATTTAGCATTGTTGGGAATCAAGTTTGTTTCTTAAGTTTTATTTGGTTTTGTATTAGTGAGTTTTAAATAATATATTTTTGATTATAAAATGGGTATCGGAAAATGCTGAAGATTAAAAATGAATAATCAACAATGGTTTTGCAGATAAAAATATATTTACACTGCTCACACACACACACACAAATTTAAAAAAAAATGTTTTAAACAATAGTAAAGAGACAAAAATTATGTTTCAACAAGTAAATTTTCAATAATGTAAAGTAGCGAATATGAACCGAGAAACCAAAAATGAAATCAACAAAGTTAAATTGAAAGACTACTGTTACAGCCCAAAGCAATGCCGCAACGAGGTGGGGTGGGGGGCGCGCCTCCCCCCCCCCCCGAAATGTGAAAAAATGACCGAAAAGATGGCCAAATTTATTGTTCCCCCTCTCTCTCTCTCTATCACTCTGGTACTCTCCCACCAGAACGAAATTTCTGGCTACGGGCCTGGGCAAAGTAGGTCTTCAATGCTGTTGAAGAAAGGGCAAAAACTTGAGAGGTTTAAACAAACAAAAATTTATCGCAAAATAATGAAGACCAAAAAGAAGAAAATGCTTTAGATAAAATAGGTTTCAAACAATGGGGGTGGCAAATTCGTCATGTAAAAGACATAAATGGGAGATTCGATAGTTCTGCAGAACCATTCAGGTCATCTGCGTCACTGAAAACACATTTTTTGAATCTTTCGCCCTTCACAAAACCCATTTTAATCAACCATACCTTATTTAAAACTCACTGCCCACTATGAAACATTCACATGAAAAGTCATTCCGTGTAGAGTGATAACAATGTCTTTCCAAAAATGAATTTTTCAAAATCATTGTTGTTACGATAAGTGACTGAATGTAGCTATCTAAAAAAAAACAAACAACAAAGGTATTGCGAGGAATATAAATTAAATGAAATCAGGAATCGAAATTTGGGTATTACGCATAAGTTGGTGTTAAAAAAAAAGAATAATATCTCGAAAATAAACACTTGATCAGGCGACCCGATACTACGTAATTGATATTAATAATCATTTATAGAGAGGAATGTGTTCTTATTTGCATAATTTCAGCATTTATTTTCATTTAGGCCTGCAATTTTAATAATAATAAAAAATAACACATTAACTGAAATCGCCAGAGTAATTACGGGAACCCTTATCTACTACCACGACAACTAATCGAATGACCCGAATGTATGCTTACGAAACAGCCCAATTAAATCGATTGAAGAAGCAAATAAACATGACTTAATGGATAAAATACATCTGGTAACGGAAAACTATTATCGATTAATTTGGTCGAAAGCAATTTATTTCTCGTTCTTTTAAAAGAAAAATACAAATGGAGTATAATGTATTGAGCGATTTGTAGCAGTGAAAAAATTTAAATAATTAGAAAAACAACTGCAAATACTGCTACGATGATTACTTCCCGGATATTACGAGATAATGTCTGAAAATTATAGAATATACAGTACTTTTTGTATTTTTTTTTTTTTCCGTAATTAGAAATTGATGATTGTTGGATGCGATAATTTTATGATAGTATAGAAATACCAATTATATATTGATATTTATTTTATCAATTACTACGAAAACAAAATGAATGAAGAAACATCGAATGATGATAAGTAGAAAAAAAAAAACATAGTGAAGATGGTAAAATACCGTATTTTATCATTTTTACGTTGTATTTTAATAAGGACGTTTTATATTTTTATTTAAATATGTGATTTAGATTTTTAAAAAGAAACGCTTCATACATAAATTTTAAACCTAAAGTCGAATTTTATTCACGAAAATTTGTTTTCTAATTTCAATCATCGCTGCTTTTTATGATATATAGCACAACTCAAAATAAGTAATGAATATGGTAATGAAAAATAATCTTAAAGCCCTGAATTTTTATTTTCGTCATTTGATTAGAATTTTATAACTTTTTCATTTTAATTATTTTAACATCACAATCTCAGACAATATTTGTATTCATTAGGTCACATAGAAATGTTAAGGCAATGTTATTTCGAAATGATATATCGTATTTTAACATGTATAAGAAACCTCTCCCTGATTTTTTTTGAGTTTAAAATTTGGAAAAAAGTTGAAAAGGCATATTTATGAAATTATCCATGTATAAGGAGTCCCTCCTATTTTTAAGACCCAATTTTTGGCAAAAAGGGGTTCCTTATTTACATTAAAATCCGGCATGATACAGGGGTTCTAGACGAGAATTTTCCGGGGGCCCCTTTTCTGTGAATTGATATTAAATATAATAATAATAATAATAATCCCAACACCATTGGACTGAAGACCAGCGGTCTTCAACGAATGACCCATACGAGTCTCTCGAAGCTTTTTTTTTTGGGGGGGGGACCACCCAAGAAAAGGCATACATATATCCGGAAATACTCAAAGCAAAACCTTAATAAAAGAAATAATTTCATAATTACTTTTCAAAAATGTTTCAGAACTAATTAGAGAAATAAATATAATAAATAATTTCAGAATTAACGCAAATTTATAATTAATTTATGATTAATTTATGAAAAATAATTTCAGAATTAATGAAAATTCATAACTGATTAAAAAAAGAATTTCAGAATTAAAAGAGAAATAATTAAAAAATAATTTTTCAGAATCAATGAAAAAATAACTCCAGCTATGATGAAAATTGATAATTAATAAAGAAATAGTTTCATAACTAATGAGAGAAACAATTAATGAAAAAAGAATTCAGAACTGGGGGGGGGGGGTGTTTTCAACGCATTACCCGCGGCCCGTACGAGTCTCTCGAAGCCTTTTTTTCACGGCCCACCCACGAAAAGGCGTACATAAATCCGGAAATGCTCAAGAAAAAACCTTAATGAAAGAAATAATTTCATAATTATTTTTGAAAAATACTTCAGTATTAATAGGAAAAATAGATATAAATGAGGGAAATGATTCCAGAGTTGATGCAAATTCATAGTTAATGAGAAATAATTTCGGAATTAATGAGAAAAATAATTAATGGCAAAATAATTTCAGCATTGATGAAAATTCATAATAAAAAATAATTTCAGAACTAATAAGAGAAGCAATCAATGAAAAAAAGAAGTTTCAGAACTAATGAAAAACAATTAAGAATAAATAAAATTCTTCAATAATTAAATGCTCCTGTTAGACACGGGGCCCCTGAAAACGGTCCCTTTCGGCCCACTTAATGGAAGAATATAAGTTACATCAAGCCCTTAAGTGAATTTGAATACCATCTTACAATTCTACATACCACGCACACACACAGTATAAACCTGGCCCGGGGGATTTATGAATTAAATTCAGCCCTCAATGTTTGAAAGGTTGAAATACTCTTGCTTTTTTTTAAAGAAAACATAATAATGATATAACATAGGAAAAAACATATTTCGATTTTTAAAAAAACTATACATAAAATATTAAAATTTCGAATTACAATTTCTAATTTCATTTCAACATGCGACCACGATGAAAATTTCGACACTAAAACCTTAATTTACGAATAATACATTATTAATATCACCTTTTTTCCCCCATGCCCTTAAGATAAATGTTTTTCTAAATACAAGAATTACGGCTAAAAAACTGGAAATAATATAGGAAAATGGCCTATATCGAGCCCATCGACCTCTGTATGTAAAACTAAGGCAAAAGATCAACCAAAATTTGCTTCTTTTACAACGTAGTGTTATAATAACCCCCCACACCGCAAAACAGGAAACGCAAAATACTACACGTAAAGACAAAGAATAATTCGCGCAGGTCATCAACAATGATTCACGAAACAAACACTGGTCATCACGGATGTCTGTACGGTGTTGCATTAGCATCTAATTGCGAAATGATTGTGCAATAACTCTCCGTGGCTGCACGTGGAAAACCGCAAGATGACAAGACTAAAATGAAGATTATTTTCAGTTTTCAGACGGTCATAAAGTCACGTGGAATACATTACATTTTTCTCCAATTAGATAATTCTTACTTTCCATCTGGACGAGTCCATTTTCCCTCAAAATATCACACTTTATAGTGGGGGAGTCCAAACACGTACCAGTCTGTGCACATTCAAACAGAATAACAACAGTATTTTTGTGGTCCAGCAGCTAATCCCTACAGAATAAAGAAGTGAGGGAAAAAAGAACTGGACTGACGACTAGCTCTATTGTCAAAATTTTTTCACAAGTTTCGCTTTCTCTGCATATATAAGAAGAAAAAAAAAAGAAATTATCAGATAATCTGTATAGAGAAGCCTCCTGTAGAGAAGCGAATGTGCTAAATAATGCAGAATGGCTTTGTCCATTATAGGCATTAACTCTATTACCTCCCACATTCCTCTCTCATGAACAGTCACATGTATTATTGGAAATCTCCGTCCAGACCATTGTCTAATACGTGGCGTGCACCTGCATGTTCCGTACACCTTATTGTTGATGACAATGCCGGAGACTTGTGCAGCAGACTGGTATCTAGTCCCTATCTGTGACATCGTAGTAGTCGTACCTGTCGATGGTGAAGAAAGGATTCAAGCTGAGAAAATCCATTTAAAAAAAGAAAAATTATTTTCATTGAGAATTTGTACGATACAGATAAGCATGTCGGAGGATGATGTCACTCTCCGCTATCCATATACGAAGGTTTTTAACAGCTGGCTGATGCGAAGATATACGAAAAGTATTTAGGAAAGAGAGGAAATTCATCTGCTTTGAGAGGAATCGAACCCACGTCCTTTCACTTTCCGGGTCAACGTCCTAGAGTACCAGACTACAAAGGCAACGATTATCTCAATCTTTCCTTGGCCAGGGGCCGCATCTGGTGGCAGTGTCAGCAATTATGGGCTTTGGCCTGAGTTAGGTTCGATCGTCCCGTTAAGTGCACACGAGCTCCAAGGAAAGATTGAGATATTCGTTGCCTCTGTAGTCTAGTGATCTAGGACGTTTGCCCGGAAACTGAAAGAATGTGGGTTCGATTCCCCACAAGGACAGTTGAATTTTCTTCCTCTTTCCTAAATATATTTTCGCATCAGCCAGCTGTTAAATACCTTCGTATAGATAAGCATGTCGCTGAAACTGCCGGTATTTCGCAATATCGATTAGGATTATGCCACTTTTCCCGCCACATCCGAGAGCGTTGCCCCTCCTAGGAAAATGGTTTTCGAAGGGGGTCCGCGGGTCGTGAAAGGGATCGATAGAATGTTTTACGACGACGAAGAAGAACAATTCAAAAGAAAATTTTAAAAATCTTCATTACAGCGCAAAGGTCCTTGAAATAGACTTAGACAAGGATTTACAAACTTTTCACACGTCCACAGCACTCAAATATTTATCACATGGCTCCAAGCGGCCACCTTAAAATGCCGGGACACGAATCTGAAATCACAGCTAATACTATGTTCAAGGGATGCAACTAAATGCTTGGTTAGACGAGGCAAGAACTCTTTTTGAAAAACGCCCCCTTATAATTATGAAGGAGAGATTGGAGGGTTAAATTAGTGCCCCCTCCGATCCGACGCCCGGGGCATCCAACCCTCGGCTTCCAGTTGCGGCTCTTATGTTCCTCCCCTCAGTATGTTCGACCAATTTTGTCCCATAAACATATGGTGGCAGCACCCCGATCGATTGATATAAGTGCATTTTTAAGAACCAAGAGTTTTCACACTCTTTCCCCAATTTCGTTATTCTGGAACTTTTTTATTGATTTCCTGGCATCAGCTCCCCCCCCCCCTCCCATGGGAGACAGTCTCGGGTAATAAGATGGTAATGCCCTTCTAAAAGAGGGGTTGTTAATGAGGGATTCTTACAGGACCTGTGTTTCAAGCATGGGCAAACGGAGCACGTTCACGTTGCTCACAAATTTTCAGGGCGCCGAAGTTGGCTGCCTTTTTGTATTTTAGGCACAGCCCACATACCTCGTTTTCTTACATACACCTCTACCCCGCAAAGAAAACAACATAAAAGTTGCTCCAGAAATTCATATTTCCTTTGGGTCCGAAATTATGTTAACAGATCCTGGTTTCAAAAGTCCGTAAGCTGGGATGAAAAACGATTTAATCACCATTTTTACATAGTTTTATAGAATGCATTTCCATAAATGGATCCACGGCGTTCGGGTCTGTTGCCCCTTGGCGTAGGATCAGAATTGGCGCAAATTTAACCCTCCAACTTTTTCTTCAGCATTTCAAGGGGACACAGGGGTCTCTGAAACATGATTTCCACGGTGTTCGTTTTATTGGCGCAGGTATCCCTGGTACACAAAACCTCTTCTTCAGCATTACAAGGGGGCTCAGGGGTCTCTGGAACAGGATCTCCACGGCGTTTGTTTTATTGGCGCAGGGATCCCTGAAACACAAAAGGAACACAGAAGGTTAAGAACGCCTGTTCTTAAGAAGTGTAAAAATTACTAATATTGTAGGCTTTAAAAATTTTAATTAAAAAAATTTCTAACTATGTTTTTCCAGGAATTAATACCAACAATGGATTCCACTATTATTCTCCTCTCAAGGAAGAGACTGACAGGTCTCTAGCTTGAGGTCGCACCAAATACACCTGCCCAAAGGCAGGGCTTGATAAAATCAAAAAAAAAATACTTAAAAAATACGTAGCGTTTTAACGAAAATTTTGCATCCCCCTTAGACACCAATTTAGCAGACACATTTAGGAAAGTTTTCGCCACACAAATACCGATAACCTAGTTTCCACGGTGACCTGACACCTATGATTTGACCATCCTTGCCCTAAGGACGCTGCGGTGGTCGAGTGGTCATAGTGACGGACTCGCATCGCGAGGACCCGGGTCCGATCACCACCGTCGCCACAGTGCAGTGGTGGTCGGCTGAAGTTTGTTTTCCGTGGTTCCCAACTTCGAGAGCAACAGGCCTACAACGGTATGCTATTCAATCATTACATTTCATGCATAGTTGGAAAAATTGATGGGAGTTGGCAGCACTACACATAACAAACATTACACAGAAACAAACTTCACGTCAGGTTTGCTGCAAATACACACACATTCCAACACGTACCAATTCGTTAGAAGTTCTGCAGAAAAAAAAAACCATACACAACACTAGGTAGTCCCATGTCGATAGAACTGAGTTATTTATTTATTTATACAATATTGTTGGCCCTGTACAAGAGAATGAGATTGAAAATGACAAAGACATTGTTTGATATTGTATAAAATAGCTAGTGATAGTGGGGGATTCGACCATAGTTTGTTCCATTCACCAATGGTATGAAAAAAGAAGCTGCATTTAAAGCAGTCAGTGGAAGCAAAAATCGGTTTTATTTTAAGGGAATGGTCGAATCTTCGAGAGATGTAGGATGGTTTGGCTAAGATACCAGAAGTATTTATATTGAATTGACAATGAAAAATTTTATATAACAATGCTAATCGAGAGATGAGACGAAGAGTAAAGAGAGAGAGGAGATGAAGTTCGTTTTTAAGTTCGGACACGGAAATGAAAGATGACCAGCAGTCGTGAGCAAATCGGGTAAATTGATTTCAGATTGATTCGAGTTTGTCTATATTACAGAAGGTGTAGGGGTCCCAGATTTCAGCGGCGTAGGAAAGAACGGGGGACGTATAAGTCTGGTAACAAAGTAGTCTGATATCCCGAAGGGGAGTGTTTAAGGTTGCGGTGGAGGAACAAAAGTTTGTTCACACGCTTCTGGGGTAAACGTAGTTAACATGTTTGTTCCAACGTAGGTCGGCTGAGACTATGACACCGAGGTGTTTGATTTGAGAAACTTGGGATAACATTAAATTATTGATGGAGTGCAAGAGGAAGTAATTTACGGGTAACTTTCATGCGAACCGTTTTTGAGATATTGATTGGCATTTGCCATAAAGAACGCCAGTCCGCGATGGAAGCCAGGTTATGCTGGAGAAGTTCTTGATCAGATTCATGGTGAATGATACGGTGAATTACACAGTCATCAAAGTTGTGCTCGGTTTGAAAGAAGAGAAAAGCCCTACCCTAAGGGGGATCCGATCAAGATTATGGATTTTTGAAATGTTTCCCTTCCCATTGTAATCTTAATTTAGACATACAGAAATAATTTAAGTACTGTAATTATAAAAAAAATGAAATTAAATACACGTGCTGTGAAATCAATCCCTAATAATGAATTAAATTATTGTTTTCAATCTGAATATTTCATCCGGGAGTCTCATCAATGAAAAAAAGAGCACTTTCCTATACAAATACAAATACAAATACAAATACAACGCCACAACAGGCAAATTGCCCAACGAGGTGGCTGACTTAAGAACATCATGGATCCCCGAGCCATTTTTTGGAGGCCCTACCTACTACTGCTACACCACACATGCACCCCCCCCCCCGCGAAACCCCCCAATGAACCCCCAACGAATCGGTACATGCGGGAATGTGCGTGTACGTGTAGTGCAACCTGACGTAAAGTTTGTTTCTGTGTAACAAACATTTACATATGTTGTTCGTAACATAATCCGACTCAGCCTAGAGCGAGCATTGCATAATTAATCACTTAGCAAAAAAAAAAAAATAAACAAACAAACGAGAAACGTATTAAGATACGCCACTGGTTCAGTGACAGACACAGCTGTGGAAATTCGAAAACACACAACCCGGATGACGTTATATCCAATGGATATTATTAAACCCAGCAAATGCACAGCAGAGATAGCGAGGCATCTTAGGCCTAGTAGTTTTAAAAATAAGCTTCTCGGAAAAATTGAATGGGCGCAGGGGGGAAAAAAAAGAAAGGGTTTCGGATTTCATTCAATGTACCACTTCTAATTTATGGCTATAGGGACATTGTATTCCTTAAGAGAATACAAAAAAGAAAGATCCCAGGATCCATTTATATTATGGACAGCTTTCTCTGTCGTCTACATATATCAATTGATAAGCTGTGACTGAGTGAGTGAGTATTTCAACTTGGGAAAAAGGAATGGGCCGAGTCTGTGGCAAGTTGCGTGTGTCTGTCAGCCTCGGGTCTGTCACATAGGATAGGACATAGAGAGGAGCCAGAGGTCTCCACCCTCGTAATGCGATAAGCGTACGCCCTGTTTGGGAAGTTATGCGTTCTATCAACGAAAAGGCGGGTGGTTCTTTGCCATGTACGTTGGTTTTTTTTCCATGAGTATAATATGCTCTAGACAGAGAAAAAAAAAACTTTCAAAGGCATTTGTGTGGAAGTTGGGAAATTGCATAGCCGAATATTATACAGGATGATATTCCGTTACGGATGGTATTTAAGTTGATTCAATGGATATTTCAAGAATGGAGTCTGGAATGACTGATGTGGGAAAGATAACAAATAGATTGACCGTAGGCTGAGAACCGCTGCCTTAAATAAAATGCTATTTGAAAGATTGAATTTTGGAGGACTTTATCGTCTTTTAGGAGGACCTGTAGATATACTCATTCATTAACGCGCGAAATATGATTCAATTGTACCGGAAAAAAAGTCATAGCGGCTGATATGACTATACTAATGCTCTATAGCAGTGGTTCTTAACCGGGGGAGCGGAAGAGCACTTTGGAGGAGGGGGTGCGAGATGGAAAAAAAATTACATGTTGACTGATTATTCAGAAAAATTGAAATGATGATAAAACACGCCAATATTTCGATACCTCATCACTTGCGGTTTTCACTTGCAGAAATATGTCATACGAAATTCGCGTTGTGAAAGTTATTTCGATTAAGCGATCATGCAATTTATTATTATTAATTGAATATTCCATTTCATTATGTCACTAAAAATTCGACTCAGCATCTCACACTACAGAAAGACATTTCTCACAGAAACAGAATTTGTCCCAAAAATGTCCCCCCCCCCCCTGATTCTCACGAAACTCGTTAAATTCTGCCTGTCAATAGGATTCGAACCTGGAGGGTCGTTCGAGTTCAATTCCCACAGAACAAACCACAACACAACAAATAGAAGAATAATTAATTTACAACACTATTATAAATAAATCGGAATTTCCCACAAACACTTAAAAAAGGAGGGACCACCAAATAGGAGAGAATCTCCATATTCTCTACTCTTATCTTATATCATTTAACCACCTACGAGAACATTTCCTCAATCCCATTCATTTAAAAAAAAAGCAAAGAGAAACAAAACCACATCACAGATTCCCATATCCAGTACACATATAATGCGCAAGAACAATCAAATTTTATTGCCCAGCAATAAAACACACGCACAAACGCTTCGGGGAAAAACACCGGAAGAAGAAACACAGTGTTTTTTTTCTCAACACACAGTATATGCGGTTTTTTTTATTGAACAAGGGGCGTTAAAAAAAAAAGCAGGGCGTTTTATTGCTATAGCGAAAGATATAATAGCGGGAATAGCCTCCAAGGGACAAGTGACAACTTGCCTTGTGTATGTGTTTTGTCTCCAGAAAAACAGCTCCAAGAATGTCTTCAAACACAGCGTGTGATCACCGTACTGCGATTTCCCTCATTTCCCTCAAAAATATAAAAAAAAAACAACCTTAAAATAACACAATGGTGGGTAGAAGGAGAAGGAGTGGATGGGAAGGAATACGAGAGGGGGGGGGGAAATAAGTCTAAACACCTTACGGCAAAGTGAAGATTATATTGAAGGAAGGGGACTCTTCTTCGGCTATAATACAATCACATTCGGTGAGAGATTGACAGGAGTCCCGAACGCCCCATGGAGAATCTGCATGTGAGGTTTGAGAGTTGGCGATGTACAGTACTGTATGGATTAGCCTCAGGAAGATGCCGAGAAGAAAGAGGAAAAAAAGTTTTTACTGTATTTTCCAATCGGGAACAGATTCTATTAATAAGATGGAATTGATGAGCTCCAACTCCGTAAAAGTGCATTTTCATTCAAAATCGATAAGAATTTTTATGCAATAATCTGTCCAAAAAATTTTCGGGACCGATACAATAAAACCTATTTTAACGGGTAACACCCCCGCCCCACTTTTACGGCCAAATAATAATTTCCCCTTGTATAATAAAAGTATGAATTTCAAGCCCTTGAATAACGGTCATCCCTCTTAAACGGGCAGGGCCGCAACTAGGGGGGAGCAGGCGGGTCTCGTGCCCCGGGCGCTGGACCAGAAGGGGCGCAAATTTCATTCTCGAACTTTACCTTCAACCAAGCGTGCGCCAAAATGCACACTTGCCCCGGGGGGCCAAGCATCTAGTTGCGGACCTGTAAACGGATGACTTTTTTATTGTCCCGCCGGTGTCCGCAAAAGAGAGGTTCTACTATAGTGATATCTCATGAGCTGAATTTTTGCTCTAATCATCATAAGAATTACTGTCACTAGAGCCCAATTTACTCTTGTCCACCTCGGAATCATTTTTCCAGACATACTTACACTTCTCTTTCTGAAATTCTTTGAACCATTTCACGAAGATTCGGCTAATATATAAAAATTAATTGAAGGAAAAGGAACCGATGTTTTCAGAGCACGCGTGTTCTTTCAGTGCGCGACTCCTCGCATCAAGCCGAACAGTCTGGACATTCTAGGAGATTATCTTTTCCCATTTGCATGTATCAGACACAGAAATGAACTGACCGAATCACAAATGGATGAGGACACATACGAACTTAGGTTGTGTACATACTGGAAAACAAAACGATCTTCAGCATCTCTCATCTTCATGTAAATTCTCATTTATAAAGTTTTGAAGCTTTCATTTTAGCTTTCCGATCAATTCGCGTTCCTGCTAACGAACGTGATTCTGGAACGAATGATCTTCGTTAGCTCGAGGTGTTATTCTATTATAATCGCTGTTTCTCTCTTTTCGTGTTGAAGACGTGACCCGTTAGAAAGTATTTCAAATGCAGTCGACCTCACTTGAACAGAAATCAGCGGTTTCATCACACAAAATCCGATTAAGCGGGGGTATTCGATTATGTGAAGAACAATTGCCGTTTAGCACCGTTAGTATAGTTTGTAAATTGAAAACTGATGAAGGTTCAGTATTTAAAAAGCTCATGGAATAAATCAGACATCGAAATGCAATGAAGAATGTATTGATCACAATATCTGACTTTTACTCTCATTACGAATGTTAGCGTCCTCTATGGGCTCAACAGAGAACCAAAATAAAATAATTAATGTACATACTGAAGACAACTTGGAAACTTCGAAACCATATACTCACTCTAAAGTTTGATATTTGCCAGAACTTTTAAACGTTTTGTGCAATAAAAATAGTATGTATATAGTGGTTGATGTGTATCAACACACAATTGTCGCGTTGGATCTACTATTCCATTGAGCGTTAACATGATCTCTATAGGCGGAATTCTGGTTCCGAAGGATTTTATTCGTATAAATGAGGTATTTGTGTTTATCCGTTTCCCGATTAAGCTGTGTTGACTGTACATCTGATTCAGAGCTTGACAAATCAGAAAATAAGTTAAGCGCCTGCCGAATTTCTAAGAAGTCAAGCATGGAAGCATGGGTGCCCCCCCCCCCCAAAAAAAGCCGTAAACAATGTATTTTCCGACATTCCTGGGGCTTAATCACCTGTCGATGTTGAAAAGGACATTATTATGAAATCCAAAATTTTATATCGTCTTCAAACTCCAATTCAGCACGTACATTACAGAAAATTTTCGGCACCAATACCGATTTTCTAGTTACCACGGGGACCTAGCGCCTGGAATTTGTTAGATCTAAATACCTTGATGAGCTGAAATTCATGAAGAGAATTCACTTAAAAATAAAGGAATGTCCGGTTTAACGAATATCGCTTACAACGAGAATTTCACTATTACGAGTGATTTATGTCTAAGATGCAAAAAATATGCATTTATAGCGAATTAAAAATTAAAAAGTTCAGCTGTAACAGAGGTCTCAAAACTTCTTCTAGTCGCGAGAACTGTCTGTGCCCTCATCAAAAGAAGAGCACTCGTACGACAAATTTGATCCATGAATGCCTGAAATCAGAATTAGTTGTAATCCTTGGATGCAATTTGTACAGAGTGTTTGGTCAATTGGGATGTTGATCAAGTGCTCACGAGCACGAAATCGGACATAAGCTTTCAGCACTCTTGGTGCTTCAGGGGAGCATCGTGGTGCTCGCGAGCAACACGTTGAAATTTCCAGAGCTATAACGTCAACAAAATTCTCGAAAAAGCGCTGGTTTTTCTTCCCGTTACTTAAAGAATTAAATTAGGGAGATAGGGATAACTATAACTTATTATCGCACATGCTCCTTCTTAACATTATACTGAGGTACTTCTAATAAATAACGGGCACTGAAAAAAGTCATTTTTTATTATTCTTAGGCTTTACCCCGTGACTTTGGGCTTCAACTACTTTCAGTAAAGCTAACGATGCTCAAAGGACCAGAAAAACATATTATTATCGTTATATAGATTAAATATAATAACATGATAAAGCATCCGTTCGATAAAAAGTTTGAATGAAACAAATATTCTGTGTGAAATGAAGAGTTGATTAACTTGAAAAGTCTAATTAATAAATATTATTAATTACAGCATTCAACAGATTAAATTGAAATTTAATTGAATGTAATCAAAAATTAAATTGAAATTTAATTTAATGTAATCAAAAATTAAATTGAAATTTTCATGTGAACCAATTTTATAACGTTAATTTTGTTCTTTCTGTTAATTATTTTCCCCTCTCATTTCCATATTTTTAATAATTTTTCATTAAGCTAACAGAAAAATCAGCATCATAAACTTTATTTTATCAGTTTTTAATTGTCCTTTTTTTTTCAAGTTTAGTTACTCCTATCAAACCGATAGGCTACTCTCCTTGTTTTTTAATCTTTATATACCTCTTTTTTTCTCAGATCACGAGAAGTAAGAAGATACGTGTGCTCTAAAGAGATATCGTCAAGAGGATCGAAAGCATTCCACTAGCTTTTAAGAACGGGACGAATAGTGATTTGGCCGAACAACCGAATATTCTCTTGTTTCATCATATTATAAATATCTGAGTATTTTCACTGTATCTCCATAACTATTGCATTAAAAGAAAAATTTTTTTTGCAAATCATTTTTCGGGGAATAGTTTCTACATTTCATTAACTAGACGTTTTAGCGCTCAAGGACAGCATAAAAAATAAATTTCTTTATAGTTTTATGCGTACCAATTCTCAAAAAAATTACATTTGAAGAAACCGCGTGTTATTTAAAAACTTTCTGTATACTTCTAATGTCAGCGGTCTCAAAGATAGCCATGTGTGGTCAAACAATTCGAATCAGCCCTGATAAAAGTTCGTATTGATCGAAAACTATTTCGCTCATAAAAAAGTATATGCACGTAATTATTAAATCTGTTAAAATACTATAAACTATGCAGGGTCTCCACTTTGAGTATCCAATAGTTAATTCTAGAGATGGTACGAATATCCGACTGCTATTGGGTATTCGGCCGATTCGACCCTTCTGCCAAATATTCTTTTCGGCCGAATATCTGCGCAAATCAAAGCACAAGAAACTAATTTTTAAAAATTATATTAATTGAAATTTTTCCCATAAATTTTAAAATTTACTGATTACATTTTATTGTGTGGTAATCGTTACTTTCTGTGAAAAGAGGTTATGTCAGGGTGAATTTCTAGGATAAGCAAAACATGAATGTACCCAGACAAAACACTTAATAAGTTATTGAAAGAGGCAAAAGGGGCCAAGAATATCTAAAGAGAGAAAAATGAGAAAATAAGACGTACATTTTTTATTGCACATAATTAGTTGCGATTAAATAATGGTTAACATTTTTTTAATTAGATTCAAAATTGTAACAAGTCAAACATTATCATAGTTAAATTTGATTATCAGTCTTGTGGCAATAAAAATCTTTCAATTACCAGTTTTTTAATATTTATTTAAATAATGAATTGCATAACTGAAATTCAATATCAATCATTTGAAATTACCAATAATTTTACCAATCAATTTTATTTACAATTGTAGGGAATTTTAAGAAAAATTGATATTTTCGGCCGCCGAATATTCGGTATTTGGTCATTCGGACAAGTCATTATTCGTCCTATCTCTAATTAATTCCGGAATCATTATTCTTAGAGGAAACGTCCAATTAGAAACATATGATCATGAAGTCAAATAGTAAATTTCTTTCATATTTTAGCAAAAATATTCCTCCTAACGAACTGACACATGAGAAAAAATTCATTCTTTTATACGAGTAAAACCTCACCGAGTAATAGCTAATTTAAGTTGAAGCATGCATGAGAATTGGAAATGAGATTTCACATACAAATTTATTTCAATAATAACGAACAACTTAATTTATTCATCACGAACACTCCACCTCCTGATTTTATACCATCGGATGAAAATCTGAAGAAACTTATATTAGTTACTTGATATAAATGTTCATACGGTCTTTTTAGCTTAGCTGGGACCAGGGCCATCTTAACGTATGAGCCACCATGGCACGGGCCTAAAAAAATTAGAACTGGTTGCAATTTTCAAGAATTTCCCAGGTAGGGCCTCAGAAAAATCACTTGGCCCTGGTGCGTTTTTTAATAAAACAACCCTACATCAAAGCTAGAAATAAAGTACTGTATTCGGTGAATGAAACAGATTTTTCTTGGGCTAAGAAGCAGTCGTAAGGTCATTTAACGGCGACCGCGAAAGTCTTAATTCAAGAAAAATAAATCTTTATACTGTGGATATGTGTTTCATGCAGTCAAAACTGGATAAGTTGAATGTGCAGCGGCCAACAAAAAACTTCGAGTTGTCGTTAGTTCGACTTATCGAAAATTCCGATTTCAGAGTTGGAAAAAAAGAAGATTCATTAAAATAGCAGCGATGTTTAAGAATATCGTTCAGTAAAACATGCCAAACTACAGAGGATGAAGAAATTCACAAAGATAAAAATTACTTTAATGCAATGTTATTTATAATGGGAATTATTGAACAAGGGAATATTTAGAAATAAACTAAAAGTTAGACGCACATTTTTGACTGACTTTCTCTTCTTGTCTTTCGTGAGGAAGTCGTTCGCTTTTTGCAAACAGACAAATGAATCAGCTAAATGAATCTTCTAAATTCTATTGTTAAGTGCTAAGTTCTATTGCTAAAAAAATGCTAAATTCTATTACTAAATCCTGGTTTTTTTTTTAAAATTTGCCTCATTCCCGGAAGCTTCGACTTAAAGGAACAAAACTTCGAGTTAAGGAAAAATTTTAACCCTAAAATATACGGAAAAAGTTCTGGGCTGAGTCGAAACTTCGACTAAAACAGATATTCAAGTTATGAATTGACTTCATTGTCATTATCGCGTATACGATCAATATACTAACACGGCGCAACTTTTGGCCGAAAGCTAAAGAAAAAGGGATGATCATCCATATTAATCCCTAGCACATTTTAAGCTCGATATTCCAGTATTTTCCGGATATTACACGAAACGAAAACACAAACCGCAAGATAAATCACGACGATAAAAGGTGGACAGAAATAAAACAATTTTTTAGAACATTGTGGGTTTTTACGTGTGTGTGTCAAGGCGAACTAAAGAACCGTAGCCCGCGGTAACATGGCTAATTATGTAGATATTTCCAGTATTGCAGTTATTGTACTTACTTTTTAGAAACTCTCTCATTATGAGATTCAAACTTTTTCGTAAAAAGTCATTAATACCGAAAATCACCTGAATCAAATTTCTGCATGGACAAGAGGGTCATATTTTTTTCAGAAACTACGTAATTTGGGGACCAAATGAAGCACCTTTAACCAGAATTACAACCTAATTGATGTTTACTTTGCTCAAGAACCCCTTCCCCCCCCCCCCTCAAGTCAAATTTGAGCAATGGTCAAGTTCGCTTAATGAGGATTTAATGGTCTTTAATGAAAACAAGTTTAAACGAAGATTTCGCTCGCCGTTATCAATTAAATGCAATGAAATTTCAGTAAAAGGGGGTTTTGGTCTAGTCAGTAATTTTTCCTCAAATATATTAGTTTACTTCTAATTAGATCTAGGTATCATTTCTCCAAAGGGCCGATTTTCTGGTAGACGGAGGAGAAAGTTTTAATATTTAGTCCAATCTATTTTTTCTCCTGGTGCCAAATTAGTTAAGCCAGCGGGATCTCTCTTAACGGGAATTGCACGGCACCTCAAAATTACCCAAGATTTTTATAAGAATGCAAAAAAAATTTTCAATAATATACTTTGATATTTTCTACATGGCCACCAAAAATGAGTTGATAATTTGATCAAAATAATTCACTCTCTTTCCCCACCAACAATTTTTTCTCTTTTTTCCATAACTCAATCTAATCAGCATCGAAAACTGAGTCCAATTTCATTCAATTTAACATCCATCATGTCAAAATCTAGTTTGAACTAAAGTTCCAAATGGTGCCCCGCAAAATTGCTTAAGGAGATTTGGTGCACACAAATTTTCCAAAAAACACATTTTCGAATTTTTCAATTTTCAAATACTATGAAATTTTCTGCATAAGTTTTTTTTCTACCCTGTACTAGAAATATTTTTTTTAAATATTTTAATACAAACTGCTGACAGGCGTTATACATGCTAATGTTTTCCACTGAAATGCTCTTTTCCCAAACTAAGTTTTTTTGTTACATAAGGAACATTTTTTCAAACACCACTCATTCAAATGTCTTGAAACTTTGTGTGTGTCTCAACACTATGGTATTACATACTTTGACACGAGGAGTTTTTATTAAAATTATTTAAAAACTTTTTATGGCACAAAATATGGGCAAATTTTAGTGAGTTTTGAACAAGTTGCATGTTGTTGAACTTGAAATTCGAAAAAAAAACCAACTGAAATCCTAAATTCTCGAGTTAAATTGCACAAAAATATGCATAGTATTTGAGAGAAAAAAATTGAGGGCCTAAAGTGAATAGAAAAATTTTAAATGTCCCTTAAAGGGAAGAGATTTTTCTCATAGGAAAGCATGGGAAGCTAAGATCGTGCACCAACCCAAGTTAAGGGCACAAGAAATCACTGTGGGTTTGTTAATTGAATGAGTATATAAAAAAACAATTAATTAGTTAATTGATTCTTACCTTAGACTGATGAGACAACAGAACGGAATCAGTAGATACCGAAGTCGATTTGGTCTTGATCTGCAGAGAACAATCGGGAACAATTTGATCTTCTTCGAAAACTTGATCGATGTCGCATGCGATAAAAAAATCTTTTTCCATGCTTTTCCGAAAACAAAACAAAACGAGAAAAATGCGACTTTTTCTTTCAAAACAATGCGGAAAAATCCTCAATCATGAACGACGGCGATATAATGATGCACATAACATATGGAGAGGAAAGCAATAATCAATTGTTAATGATATAAAAACAAAAATCAATCACACGTCTTCATCACGCAGGCCCCGTGTGGTAATAATAACAAAATCACGAGCACTCATGTTTATACCACACTGTACGCGCGCATGTCTAGTTGTCCCGCCCGCTGCGTACGAGTGAATTGCGGTCCGTCCGTCCGTCCGCGCGTTTTTGCTCGAAAATGTTTTCTGAATGAGATGTTGACTCAGTCAATATCTCGCGCGGAGATGGACCTGTTCGTGACGTCACGCGTCTACAGATTCATTCTCAGGGTTGCCGTCATTTCTATCTTCATCTGATTGACGTTTCTCGTCGGAAATATTTGGCTATCTATTGCTTTTCTGGGAAAATGTATCACCCGTCTGTGGCGTCCTAACAGTTGACAGGGGTCTGCGTCAACTTCAAACAGGAGCCCCCAAATTCTTGCGAGCTTTCACCAATTCTGAAATTATTTCTCTCTCGTTGATTCTGGAATAATTTCTTTTATTAATTCCAGAATAATTTATTTCATTAATTCTAGAATAATTTCTTTCATTAATTCTAGAATTATTTCTTTCATTAATTCTAGAATTATTTCTTTCATTAATTCTAGAATTATTTCTTTCATTAATTCTAGAATTATTTCTTTCTTTCTTTGATTATTTCTTTCATTAATTCTATATTTTCATTAATTTTGGAATAATTTCTTTCGTTAATTTTGGAATAATTTCTTTCGTTAATTTTGGAATAATTTCTTTCATTAATTCTAGAATAATTTCTTTTTTCATATGGGATTATTTCTTTCATTAATTCTATATTTTCATTAATTTTGGAATAATTTCTTTCATTAATTTTGGAATCATGAAAAAATGATTCTAGAATTATTTCTTTCTTCAATTCTGGGATTATTTCTTTCATTAATTCTATATTTTCATTAATTTTGAAATCATTTCTTTCACTAATTTTGGAATTATTTCTTTCATTAATTTTGGAATTATTTCTTTCTTTAATTCTGGATCTTTATAAAGTCTTGAATTACTTCTTTCTTCAGTTCTTGAATTATTTCTTTCATTAATTCTGTAATTATTTCTTTCTAGTAACAGCGTCTTAACAGGTGGATCAACATTCCCTGAGCACACAGTCCTGAACCAAACACGTTGTTTCCAAATTACTGAAAGCATTCATTAATTCTGAAATTATTTATTCTATAAATTGTAAACTTCTATTAATTTTGAAATTATTTCTTTTATTAATTTTCTATTATTTTCATTAATAAACAGCGTCTTCACGGATGGACAAACGGCCTGAGCATAGGATTCCGAATCAAACAGAGCAACCTTCCCTCTCCACAAATTATCGACAGCTTTCACTAATTTTGAAATTATTACCATAAATTCTGTACTTTCGTCAATAATTCTGGAATCATTTTTTCGTTTATTCTGTAATAATAATATATATATATATATATATTTCTTTCATTAACTTCAAATTTCCGTCAATTTTGAATTTTCCTTATTTTTGCTTAGTGTGTTGATATTTTTCAGCATTCCCGTGCATTCTGTAGTAATGCAGGTTCTGTAAGCAAGGTCAATTGTAACTTTTCTTGTCCGACGAGACCAACGTGGAAAATTATAATTAGCGATTTGAAAAATTTTAGATATTTTTTAATGGTGATCGGTATTCACATTCCTTTTGAATTCTCATATTTCTTTCAAAATTTTCATTAAAAAGAAAAACATATTTTTCTCTATATTTTACACTTTCTGTATTTTTTTTAGAAAAACAAATTTGTTTCAAAATTTTTTTCAAGTCAGTAAATCCAGACATGCAGAATATTGTGTGATTCCAGTATCTATTATTTTAAGCTACATGGCCCCGTCGGGCATATACATTCTTGGAGGTTTGTTTTGCCCTGGTAAGGACCTTTAGGTAAGAATCTTTTGTTGACTCACAGGCCAGAAATTTTAGTAAGGCCGGCATTACACGATAAAAGTTATTTTATAAAACTTGGAAAACTAAACTAATAAGCGTATTGGTTATATTCCAGTTCTAGTCGATGTAACCAATAGGCTTATTAGTTGTTTTTTTTTTCAAGTTTTATGAAAGATCTTTTATTAAAAAATCAAATTTATTGATATGAATTAGCAGAGGGCCGTAACTAGGATTTTGCAGCCCGGGGCAAACATTATTTTGCCACCCCCACAACTTCAAAATTCGATAAGTTTATAACGGTGTTCTTTGTTTCCACCTAAAATTTCCGCCCCCACCTAAATTTCGCCACCCGGGGCAGTTGCCCCCCCCCCTCCCAAGTTACGGCCCTGTGAATAGCATCTTGGTATCAACAAATTCGTAGGCAATTATGCTAACATTGAAAACACTTCATTGCATTATAAGCAAAGTCTGACGATGATGAAGAGCTTTGTGATCTCCGGTATCATTGAGAGCATGGCCTTCTCAAGGGTCGGGGCTGCTAGGGCTTCAGCCCTGGAGCCCGGAACGATTCTCATCACTTTTTGTTTTCACGCTATAAATTCATCGTAAAGGGGCCCCGTGTAAGTCTGGTCTAGGGGCCCGCAAAAGATCCCAGTTTGGGGGGCCCTGCTCCAAGATGTGGGGCTATGATTGAGAGCCTTTTTCCCCCACACGTGGGCAGGGATTTTTTTGAAGAGCTCTTCCATATTGATTTACTATTGCGTTATTTATTGTGAAATAATTTCAAAACTTTGAGGATGCTTTCTGAGCTGGCCCAGTCAGAAGGCACCACTCCCTTGCGAGGGCCATCTACTCAGACAAATTTTAGTTATTCGTCTACACCACTTTCATTGACCTGGATATTATTTTTTTACTGACAACCAGATAAGAAAACAGTGGAATGCAAACTATCTGGCCCATGTAATAACCTTATTACCTGTCTTGATTGTCCAGATAACCTTATTCGTTTTTTTTTAATTACTCAAAGAAGCATTTCTTTTGTCCTAATTTGTCCAGATAAACGATTTATCGTCTTAGTATGTCTGGATAATCGCATCACCGCTCTCGATTATTTCGCGATAACCGTATCCTCTGTCATTACGTAGGCCTATTTTTCTAAACAAAATTCTCAGTCTCCGAATTAGTGGAAATTATAATACCATATTATATATACGGTGCCTCAACCAGATGCTTGGTAACCCAGGGCAAGCCTCCTGGCCACTAGAACCTCTAGGAGGTAATTCTCAGCCACCTCGTTGGGCATTTTGCCTGTTGTGGCGTTGTATTTGTATAATAAGTAAGCACAGATTTTGGCGCCTTCTAGAAATATTGAAGTAGGGGTTAAAGGGTGAAATTTGTACCCTCTTTGATCCGGTTCCGGGGCACAAGACCCTCCTGCTCCCTCTTAATTGCGGCCCTGATTATATCTCACATAATTCACTATAATCTCGTATTCTCGGAACTGCCGTCTAGATAATATTGTGTTATCAGTTATAATCAGTCCAAAGAATCAATATTTACTCTTAATTACATTTTTTTTCGCCCTATCGGGGGGATGGGGATAAGCAGATAAGCGAATACAGAGGCTCCTGGAAAGGGGGGGGGGAATGTCCACGTATACTCATACGCCAATAATACAATTTTTTTCATTTAACAATCACCCTTATTCCCCCCCCCGTATCCACTTATGGATAAGCATTTCTGCTGTGTTATACTTCAGGGACTTATAGTACATCCACAAGCATGCATTTTATTACCCTTATTTTATTGAATTAGCAGTTAAAGAGAAAAATTCAGTGCTCTCCGATGCCAGGGGCACTGGACCCACCGATATCCCTTCCAGGAGTGGATCCAGAGTGATTTATGGAGAGAAGCGACGACAAATTGTATGGGTTCGTAAGATATTCACTTATTTTACAGGGCAGAACCAACTTTTCCCATATTATCCGACCTTTTCCAAAAGCCGAATAATATAAGAAAAGTTGACACACCCATCCTCCTCTGGATTTCCATGCTTAAACCTGCTACATTCCTAGTACAGGCGTCCCTCGCTTCATGGGATTAATTGACTCCGCAAAATAGTCGCGTAAAGTAAGTTGAATTTAACATGGGGGAAAGATAGGGAGGTTGGTTTTCTTCAGAATGATTAAAAAATTGAACCCCAACAGCAAAGAAACCGTTTTCTTAATGAAGAAATTACTCAAACTTATGATAAAATCCCGTGAGAATTCAGTCAATATGAATGAATTAAATTAATACTTTTTCTGTGTCCACTATTTCTGAAAGATTCTTGTGTGAGTGTGGATGTTTTCTTTCCTGAAGAGCCTGGTATGATAGGCTGATAACTCTTTTTAATGAAACAGTCGTGATTCGGGTGACACAAGCAGCATTTTTCGTCTCCTTCTAAAAAAATTTAGTAGCAAAGCCAGAGAATTCTTCATATTTCTCGCAAATGTGAAAACTATAATTTCACTTGAACAGCTTTTTTTCGATGTAATTTCTTATTTCATTGTCAATGTGTTACCAAACGTTGTTCTTCAGTGAGATCTGGTGAGTTTGTATCTCAGAATTTGTCGTATTTGTCTCAACTACATAATCAAATCCAAGGTATATTTCGTCGTCAAATGATTTAACTATGTTATATGTTCGATTTGCAAGCCCGTTTCTAGCATGGAAGTTAAACTTCCAAGCTGAATTTTGCAGGTTGCAATTCTTAAAATGAACAAAAAAATCACGTAATCATCTTCGAAATCACATGAAGCGGAAAAAGGATACCTGTGTAATCTCTTTGAGAAAAATAGTTTCCTTCTCTCCTGCCCGGATAAGAATTTCTTCTGTGGACTGGATCCAATCGGATTTCGTGAGCATTTCTTCAGTCCTAATTTTCAACATTATGGGAACGACATGACACTTCGTTAAGGTGTAAAAACATTTGATTGTGGCCATGTTTTTGTGCGAAAAGTTCATTTGGATTCTGATATAATTTCATGGTTACACAATTCATGAGTTTTTCTTCTTCCCTGATCTGTCTGGATTAACATTTTTTTCTGTTCTGATCATTTTCTTCTGTTCGGATATGTCTGAAAAATCGTTTCTTCTGTCCCATTCTATCTGGGTAAGCGTTTTCGTGGTCCTGACCTATCTGGTTAAACATTTCTTCAGTTCTAATCTGATTTCATAAAGATATCTTTAGATCTAATCTGATTTCATTAGGATATCTTTAATTCTAATCTGTCTGGATAAGCGTATCTTCAGTCTTTATTTCATTACATGGGCGTTTCTCCTGTTATAATTTATCCGGATAAATGTTTCTTCTGTCCAACTTTGTTCATATAAAAACGTTCTATCGTATTTGCTGGTCTGAATGTGTGTTCTGTGTGAGCGACCCCACTCTTTAAAATTCAATGATTTTGTAACACACGGTGTTCTTTGTTCCCACCTAAAACTGACGCCCCCTAAATTTCGGCGTCCGGGGGCAGTTGCCTCCCCCTGCCCCCTTTAATTCCGGCCCTGAGTGCCTGATGGCCCAGACAATTGTAACATTCATAGATGATTGGTCAGCAAAGTTTTCAACATCCGTCATGATTATAGGGGTTATAGTAATCACTATCGATATGTTTCGCAAGATGAATGACTAAAAATAAGATACGCGTAATTTCATTTCCTTGTCGACGTGTCTGGATTCATCGAATCACATAGCAAAACGTGTGTCATCAAGGTATCGGTTGCAATATACTTTCACATTCCAGTCCAAACGTATCAAGAGATGTGATTAGATCATACCTTCAGAGATAAGTCGTACTTCATACACCTACAACTTTCTATATCCCAAGATAATGGGATGTAATATCTTTCTATATAGGTTATGAAGAGGGAAAAAAATGTAATAAAATTGTACGGTTTCGGTG
Organism: Pholcus phalangioides; assembly: GCF_987345545.1. NCBI lineage: Eukaryota > Metazoa > Arthropoda > Arachnida > Araneae > Pholcidae > Pholcus > Pholcus phalangioides. Next base: position 38,920,707 of record NW_028301596.1, on the reverse strand, counting down.
CCATTTTGAAATGTTTACCTGACAATACGCAAGTCGCTGATAAGCGTGGTTGTTTTCTGGAAATTCGGTTTCATCAAAGAAAGCCGTTGCATTAAACACTAGCAACGACCATACAATGTTGTTGTTTTTTTCTTCTCCTTGTCAAACGTTTTCTTCGGAAAACCACTTAAAAGTTTTATTTTCTTAAAATACGATAACCGACATCTCATCTCGTCGAAGGTGAAATCTTTAAGAAAGAAAACCACCAGCGGAAAACAATAAATGATAACAACAACCGACTGATAATATTTGTTTCTAGCTTTTTTCTCACGTAATAACACACGATACCGTGTTTTCTTTTTCACACGGAAACTACTCAAACCATTCAAAGCCTAGAAGGACTTACGAAGCTGCAATCACACTGAGCCGCAAAATAGACCGCCGAAAAACGCAATTGAAATACGGTACATCGACAAATTATTTGACTTCACCTTTTACTTTTCGTCAAAACACTTTAGCTTGAAATTCTGTTTATTTATAGAGACGTTGAGTCCTACAAACATTAACATTTTTAAAAATAGGGACCCCGCTCTACCCTGGGAGTTTTGATGGGCTTCGGGTAGGACTTGACAGTTTTAGCAAGGCTCCTGCACGTTGACTTGGAGAGATATTGAGTCTTTTACAAACATTATATGAGGGGTTCACAACCGTAGTAGAGCAAGTCCATTTATCTTTATCATGGGTACTAACACCTTAAAGTTTTTGTAAAAGCCCTGCTTTTAGAAATTTTGTTTAAGCAGGACACTAAAAAAATGACAGTTTTAACTGAACTTTAACATATTTAATGCCTTTACATCACTTGAACTGAATTGATTGTCTATCAAAGACTTTAAGGTGTTATTATATATAATAAAGATAAATGGACTTGGTCTTTATGGCTGTGAACCCCTCATATATAACACTTGAAAAATTAAATGAATTCATCTCCCGCAAAACACCCTGTCACCAAGGCCGTCATAAGAGCATTGTGGGCCAAGTGATTTTTCCGAGGCCCTATCTGGCATTTTTTCGAAAATTTCAACCAGATCTCATTTTTGTGAGGCGCCCGGGTGGACCCATGCGTTAAGACGACACTGCCTGTCACCCGTTAGTTTCAATCGCAGTGTAGTCCATTATAACGAGTATGACTTATAATTAGTGTGTCTCTTTATAACGACTGATTTGCAATTCACTGTCAAATAACAAATGTTAAGGGCTCAAAAAAAATTCGGTTATAGTGAGCTGAGAATAGGAAGCGATCTCTATAACATCAAAAGAATTCTCAAAAATTCCAGATCTTCTTCAAAAATCGAACATGATGATTCTTGTCATATATGACGCGCTCCTTGTAAAATTCACTCAGAAGCAAGCTACTTCGAGAATATACAGAAATGGTCAAATCGTTTTTAGCCCCTTCTTTTTTAGGCTCTCCCCCACTACACACATGGATAATATGATGATTTTATACGACCTTTGTCCCTTCCAGTGACAAAGAGACCAGAACTGAGAAAATCGTTCAAAAATGATTTTTCGATCAGCGGGTAAATGTTGACGAGTCCTTACAACCGTGGAAGTGAGCAGTGAAATTATAACTGAGAATTTCAATTGTTCAGTTGGTTGATTCAATCTCTTTTAATAACGAAACTACGCAAAAGAATCTCAATAAATAAGTTTCTGTGAGACTAAAAAACCAATTTCACGCAATTGTAGTACTGTTCATTCGTTAATATTAGAACGAAACGTTCTAACCGGCGTTTCAATGCAGGTGAAGCAGCAATTTCCTATAATTTTTATAGAAAATTATTGAAGTTTTTCGGCAAACATAGTAACCGATATAATGGCACATAAAATTTACACCGTTGTGCGGCATAAAAAATAAATAACTTTCTGTATCATACCCACATATTGTTCATTTTCATGCTTGGACGCCGATTTTATACCGACCAATTTTATTTTAAGAAGGAAAACAAATTGTTTTGTTTCTATTCAATAGGTGGCAGCAGACGATCCAGCTCTGATGTTTCTCGCAGGTATAATAATAGGAGTATAAAATTATCAAATGTAATAATTCAGGTTTTAGGAAATTTTCCTCCCCTTGCCATTTTTTCCAGGGCGATCTTAAGAGCAGCATGGAACCCCCGGATGAATTGATTCTGTGACCCTACCTGACTATAAATGATTATAGTCAGGCTATATAATGACTATAGTCAGGCTATATAATGACTATAGTCAGGCTATATAATGACTATAGTCAGGCTATATAATGACTATAGTCAGGCTATATAATGACTATAGTCAGGCTATATAATGACTATAGTCAGGCTATATAATTACTATAGTCAGGCTTATATAAATGACTATAATAACCTTACCAAATTGGCATGCTTAATCTCGATAATCTTAATGAGATCTCATTATCATGAGGCCCCTTCCCTGCACTTGAGGCCCCCGGACAGTGCACAGGTGAGCCCATGTGTTAGGACAGCTCTGTGTTTACACTGGCTCGCAAATTGTTTCTCCCATTTATTCCGGTCCACGAACTTGTTCACTAAATTTCGCCTGTCCACAAGCATTAAAAAATATTAGAAACTGAATATTATTCTGAGAAAGCGGGGGGGGGGGGGGGTACGTGAATTTCAGCTTTTGCCCAAACACCCCATCACAAATTAACTAGTGAATCAGAGGCTAGGCAAAGTGATGATTGAATCAATATGACTAAAGTTGTAAATTTTTCATTTGGGCCGCCTCAAATGGTGTGAGCTGCCCAGGAGCCCCCACATCATTCTTGCGCTGCATGTATAAGCTTGGATTTTTTATACCGTATATGCGGTAGGAGGGGGTCTCGGCAAAAGCGAATGCAGGCTCTTCGAACGGGGAAAAAGCGGATTTTCTACCTCCACCCTTCCGCCTATGCTAATGATACAAATTCTTTGAGGAACGAACATCTTAACCCATGGGCACCACCCCGCACCCCAAGTGCAGAGGGGCTCAATACCCCGGAGACCCCCCCCCCCCCCATCCGAATTCCGGTGCTTATTCTATATGCAAAATCCCCCGGGCCCGAATCAGCCAAGCGGCCCTGCTGCAAGATATAGGAGCCAGGGCCGGACTGAAGTAGAAGCGAAAACCGAAAGGTGTGATCGCACCCGACCTCAAAACCGGATTTTATTGCATTTTAACTACGCATAATATTTCATGATAACTGTTTTAAAAACACAGAACTTGAAATTCTATTGATGCAAAACATGTCGATTTATTGATAGACAGACGCACATATGATAGTGAATCAATAGTTCCTACATCCTTTAACGGAGACTTGTTATTTGACAGGATCCCAGATAAAGATTTATATCTGGCTCCCTACATATTGATTTGTCAAGAAAATTTAGCTTTGAATATTTAAAAAATATAAGACACCGATACAAGAGAGCCCATTAGCCTTTCCAAATTGGGGCAGGGGAGGGAGGCATCTTAACAGCACCATGAGAAGCCATGTAAAAGGGATTCTCTGGGCCTGTGTCACCCCCATCAGTCATTCCAATTCAAAATCTTATTTTTCCATATAGGGCCGCAACTACATACTTTGTCACCCGAGACAAGCACACGTTTTTTGGTTTTTTTTTGGCGCCCCCGATTAATGTAGAAAGAAGAGTTATATAAAGGGTGAATTTGACGCCCTCCCCCGGTCCAGCGCCCGAGGTACAAGATCCGCCTGTTCCCATCCCTTCCTAGTTGCTGCTCTGATTTCATGTATTAGACATTATTTTGTTTTGCATGTTTCGTTAACGTGAGGCTCCTTATCGACTTGCACTATGCCCATGCGTTGAGACGGGCCTGCTTTCTGGGACCTCCTCGGAAAGGATTTCTTTTCTTCTTTTTTTTTTTTTTTTTGACTCATCTGAATTTCAATACTTTTACCGCCGCCCCCAAATCGAATTTCGGTGGATATATATATAGAGAAAAAATGAGTTGACCTCTGAGCCTAACCAACACCACCTATAGAACAAGGCCTCCGTACGAAGCTCGTCACGTCACTAAATAAGGCCATTTTACCTATTGCCATTGGATATAGCAGGTCAACGCATGCGATATCTTTACCTTTTTTGCAGTATTTCCAATGTTGGATATAAGCTTCGTGCGGAGGCCTTGTTCTATAGGTGGTGTTGGCCTAACCCCCTATATCCCACTATCTCTTGAAATATTGAAAAGGGCTGCAAAATTGTTCTCGCACCAGACCAGCAAATAATTAGGTCCAGCACTGGTAGGGGGCATGCTTTTGACTCAAAACACCACTGACTGACTGAGAATGGACTTGTTCGAGAGAGTGACGAGCTTCTTCTTAACCTATTTTACATCCCGGAACCTCCTTGGATAATGTTTTCAATTTTTTTAAATATAAAATTTAGTATTTTGTAATTAATTACTCAATTTTTATAAATTATTTTATCTCTCTTTTGATTCCCTTTTTGCCTTTGGCCTATGGTTAATACATATATGGTTTGGTTTTGGATTCTTTATTTTCATACCAGTTCAAAAACTAAACTAAAACTTATTACAGTTGGCGCACGTTATAGTGATTTTCATCGATCGTTCTGTCGAAAACTGAAAGTTGTATTGGGAGGAAATTATATACCGAAGAGAAAACATATATGTGATAGTTGCTATACGAAAATATTTGGGACTTATTCTACCAGTCGTTGTGATGGCAATGGGGCCATTCAAGTATTACGTAAGTAGATTTTCAGCCATTTTTGACCCCTCCCCCCCCCCCCACCCTTGTCAGCAAAATTTCGTCTGCAGCTTAGGATATTTCATATCTTCAAAAAGGGGTGGTTGATGACGTAAGCAACCTCCAAACCCCCCCCCCCTACCCCCCTTGTCATCAATAGTCAGCAAATCTGAAACCACCTCCCTCCTATGCAGACGTAATACTTGAATGACCCCTAAGTAAATTATTAGTCATTTTTGATCTCCCCCCCCCCCCCGTCAGCAAATTTTCGCGTCATCATTTCCCCCTACCTCCTAACACATATTGGGATCGGAGACGTAAGCGAAAGTGGGGGCATGAATCCCTTTATGCCCCCCCCCCCACGATGAACAAAAACCCTTTTTTATGCAACAAATAATTTGAAAACCGATTAAAATTTCGAAAGAAAATGCCTTTATATGTTAGTAATCATCAGGGCCGCAACTAGATGTTTGGTCACCCGGGGCAAGTGCGCATTTTGACGCCCCCTTGTAATGTTGAAGGAGAGATTTGAGAATAAAATTTGCACCCCCCCCCCTGGTCCAGTGCCCGGGGCACGAGACGCGCCTGCTCCCCCCCCCCTAGTTGCGGCCCTGGTAATCATCAAAAGTCAGCAAACTTGAAAGCCCCTTCAATCGATGCTGACGTAATACTTGAATGACCCCAATGGTCATTCATTATAGCAAGCGTGGACTGTATTACTTTTTTTCGAAATTTGAGAGAAAATTATTCAATGAAGTATTCTTCTCTCTCTTATTGATTCTAGCCGGAACCATATGTAATGTGTTTTTTTAGCAGCTGATAATGTTTTTAACCTTTTTACTGAGTCATGCTTAGGACAATATCAAGTCTAAGCGCAGGCATGCCAATAACACGAGGTACGAATGTAAACAATCCGCAAAGGATTTTGGGAGAAAAAGAAACTTTTTTGACAAATAATGAAATGAGGTGTAGAAATATCAGTACAATTTATATATTTTAGAGAATTGAAAAATTTAATTATTCTCATCGTGTATGTTAATTTTCTTGAACTTTTTTTCATCTCGCATCCCCGGTTAAAAACGACACAATCCTTCCCCCATATATGCGTATGCAGCGCCATCTAGTGATTTGAATTGCAACGAACCAATTATTTCTTATCCCAGTTGGAAAAAGTCGTTTAAAGAAAAATAATGGTCAGAATTTTTCCAAATTTTTTTTCACAAATGATTACGATAGGAAAAAAATATGTCTTGAAAACTTATTCAATATATAACTTTTTTTCTCCTATCATTACAATGTAAATGGAAAAACTACTTTATAAGAAACCACTCCCGACCAGTGCCGTCTTAACGCACTACACGGGGGCCCACAAAAATTAGATCTGGTTGGAATTTTCTAGAATTAACCAGGTAAAGGACCCACGATGCTCTTAAGACGGTCCTGCTTCCTACCATTCAGAAGCATCCGCATGACTAAAATTGAAAGGACTAAAAATTGGCAATCGTACCGCATGAACGGGACTCTATAGCACGGATGGAGGAGTGCGTCACATTGCAAATATTCATTAATTATTGGGGGGGAGTCTGAATCCCCCTCCCCCGAAATCCCGAAATGTGAGAAAACGACCCAAAAAGATAGCCAAATCCATTGTTCTGTCACTTTGGTCCCCCCCCCCCCCCCGAACGAAATTTCTGGCTACGCCCCTGTTCAGTTTATTACATTTAACTTCAATTCTATTGCTCTTCGTGTTTCCGTTCAAAAGATTAAAGGTGGTAATTTTCTAGCTCAAAATTTTTATTGCTTTGGATAATGTGTTGTTGAAAAAATTGTTATGCGTGAGAAATTTTGGAAACTATTGTGTTGTGCAACAGAAAATGTGAGTTCAGTGTTATAACGTATCGTTTAAAACTGGTCTTGCTCAAGATTCTCAAGAAAGCATTGTTGTATAATAATGCTTGGCTTTCTTACAGCGAAATAGCCAAACAATTATTGTTTTTACACTGGGGGCCACTCCGCGTCTGGTAAGGGCATACCCATTATGCGCCACCCCCCCCCCCCCCCCCAGCGTCAAAAGGTGAAGCCGACTGATTGATGTACATATGAATTGACATAATCATGGTCCCCACCCCCAGTAATAATCATCGGGCTTCTCAGACCTTCAAGTCTCTTTCTCCGTCTATGTCATGGGCCTCACAGACCAAATGATTTTCCAGAGGCTCTTCCTGGAAAATTCACATGCTTATATACGATATGCTTATATTCACATTTCCTGATCTCGTTTTTGCGAGACCCTCTTCTCTTAAGACCCGGGGCCATGCCTGAGTGGGCCCCCGTGTGTTTAAGATGGCACTGCAAACCACCCTTCGGGCACTTGGCTTGAGCAGTATTGATTTCTCAATTATTGATCAAGTACCCCAGCGGATCTCAACCGGTGCTCCGCGGCGAGTCGAGGAAAAAATAAAATGAATCAGTAAATCTGATAGATAAGTAAATAAGAGAGGCCTACCAGGTTCTGCCATAAAAATTATGTACAAAAAAGGGCTCCTCGAGTCAAACAGGGCTCCGCCATAGAAATTATATACTGAAAATTTCTCCGCGAGTAAAAAAAGGTTGAGAACCGCTGAAGTACCCAAGCACAGTTTGATTGACAACACATTCACAGACACAAGAAACCATTATTTATTATCACAGTTTATTTACCATGACCTGGAAACAAATCAATCACAATCTCTCATATACGTACATGATTTTCATTATTAAAAGAAATAATGAATACCATCTCTCATATCCATAAAATAAAAATAAAAATCAACATTTATATTTCTTTGAATACGAATGTAGTTGTGTCACTCTTTCTTGTGACTCATGAGAAAGGATTAAAAACAAGAGAATCCTATAAAGTAAATAGAGTTTCCTTCAGTTTAACAATAATGTCAATAAAACATCCAGGTAGGAAGAACATTTCTAGGGGGACACGAGAAATTCGCAAACAAAAAACATTTAAGGAGCAGTTACGTCGTCTTATGAGCAAACATAAGCAATAAGACCACTGAACTTGGCTTTAATTTGGAATCGCAATATCTATGAGGAGTGATGAGTAAAATATGAATGAATGGCGGAATTTTTAGTTATTATTGCTGTTTGAAAAATATCTGAATGTAATTATTCTCAAAGATTGTGCAGAGAGTGTTTATCAAGCATGATGGCAAGAAGACTCATGGTGCTTTTAGCACCGAGTCAAGTACCCTCAGAATTACATGGGAATAAAAATTTCCCAAGTAAGACTAAAGATTATAATCCATGGGTCAAAAACACTTCATAGGCGGAGATGGACTTGAAAGTCGGGGGGGGGGGGGTGATCCATACGCACAGTGGCGGATTAAAGTCGGTTGAGACCCCGGCGCAAAAGAAAATATTGGGTCCCTTAAATTGGAAAAAAAAGCGTGAAGTTTTGTTTTTCGGGGCGCCTGCTGCGCCCGCCGTTAAATCCGCCTCTGCATACGCATATACATAGGATCAGTTGGCTCCGCCTTTGACGCTGGGGATCAATGCCCCATGGCCCCCACTGTATCTCCACCCATGAAATACTTTAAAAAAAAAAAAATGCTCCTGACTCAAGCATATCCGGAACCGTACTTATAAGTATGTTCAATGTCTGTACAAGAGATATTTCTGCCCTTAATATTTCGTTTTGTTTGTAACACCATCCGTTGAATATTTTAAATGTAAAAAAGTTCTTAATAAAATTAAAATGAGTTACTAAATTTTAGGAACTTTTGACACTAGATACTATGAGATATCCGTACAGGCCCCGGAATGTTTGCATTGCACGACAAACTGTTGCCATTTATCCCTCGAGATAATCTAAATTATGTTTTGAAAGAAGCAGAAATAAATTAAAAACTTCAGGTAAAAAAATTGTATTTTTTACCTGAGGCGGATTAAGGTCAGTTGAGTTCCGAGTGCAGAAGAAAATATTGGGTCCTTTAAGTTGGGAAAAAGTTAAGCTGAGGTTTTATGGGTGGGGGGGGGGGGCTCACCGTTAAATCCGCCTCCGATTTCTACTCATATTTAAAAAAGTGCAGCTCCTCCAGGGGAAAGGGTACAGAAACAAGCGCCTCCCTACAAAAATTTCCAGTCACAAATTTAATTCTTTAAAAGGATTTGATACAAATTTAATGGCATAATTTTAAAAGTCTAGAGGCATCAAATGAATTTGATAAATTCGCAACAAACATTTTCAAAAGTCCTTAAAAAAGTAGTGTCCCGTAAATTATGGGTCATATGGTCACCTCGTGCAGAATGACAGACAAGATTTGGGGAAAAATGCTCACGATTATTGATTCTGGCATCTATTTTTCAAATTAGAATATACACTAGTGTGCAAAATTAAGAGAATTCGCACATTTGTATCTATTTTCACAAAAAGTACTGAACCAAAGGTACTAATAATGCCACCGAAATATGCAAATATTCAGAGTCGAATACGTGTGGGCGGAGCTGTGACCACGAAGGGGATGATAAGGGCACGAGGCGTTTTCCAAGATTCGCGTGCTCGTACTCCTCGGTGACATTCGTTGTTTCCCTCGCAAGAGTGTGGTAAATTTTATAAGCTCTCAGGTGAAATGAGTAGCCACAAACGTATGGATGACGAAATGAGATGGAATCATCTGTAGATTGGAGGCAGGACAATCACACGTGCAGGGTGGCTACAGAGCTCGATGTGTCATCTGCAATTTGTGGAAACAGTTTCAGGACACTGAATCCGTATCAAGAAGACCTACACAAGGTCTTCGAAGAGCCACGATGAGGATCGTTATTTATCATTTTCAGCTCAGCGCCACAGGACTGCTACAGCATCAGGTCTCGTGCGAGCTGCATGCTGCCACTGGAACTCGAGTTTCACGGTTTACTGTTGCCCTAAGACCCGCTATTTACGTCCCACTAACTGCAGCACACAAGAGAGCGCGTTTAGCGTGGTGCAAACATCAGCCAAATTTCATTAAAATCTGTCCACTATTTTTTCAGAAATTCGACATAATGTGCTAATTCTCTTAATTTTGCACACGAGTGTAATATTGGAATACAAATTTTCAAAATTTGCAGTTATGCAACTACTAAACCTAAAAGATGATTTCTCCAACATTGAAAAATAGGCTCACTGCACAAAATATTCATGCTAATGTTGCGTTGTGTGTGTGCGATAGAGCATTAATTATTTTCATAACCCATACATGTATACGAGGAGTTTTGTAAAGGGACCGACAAACTCTCTCTTTCAGAGGGTTGTTGGTAGACATCAAGAGGAACAAAATTGCAATGGAACATGGTGTAGCAAACCACATTGGGGAGGGAGGGAAATCGCATGCAGGTTTCAACGTCACGCTAGAACGACAAAAAGTACAATAACTACAAAACGATTTATTTGATTAATTATTATGAGCATTGTTGGAAGTGGCGGCCGCTAATGTCATTTCACTCTACAGCGACGAAAACTATTCCCGGACACACTCCAAGATACGCAGTATGCGTTTATACAAACGATACTCACAGAGCCATCTTAAGAGCATCATGGCCCCGGGCCAAATGATTTTTCTGAGGCCCTACCAGGCAAATTTTCGGAAATCTCAAACAGATCACATTTTTGTGATGGCCCCCTTTTGAGGCCCCGGGTGGGCCCATGCCTTAAGACGGCACTGGATACTCATTGAAACAGACAACTAACTGCTACACGAGTATCGTCTGTATAAAAGCTTTTTTTTTCTTCTTTTTTTTCAAGCCGAGCACAACTCAGGTCTATCGCCATGGGCAATTTACTACCTAGTGAGTTGCGCCGGAAGTGTAAGTATGTGTACCTAACAGTTTGAGTGCGTATCTAGTGTTGTGTATGATCTTTAGTGCTGCCATCTATGTCTCAGAAGTGAAGTGTAATCAAATAAATCGTTTTGTAGTTATTATTGTACTTTTTTTCGTTCCAGCGGCACGTCGAAATCTGCATGTGTTTTTCGCGATTTTCCCCCTGCGACACCATGTTCCATTGCAATTTTGGTTCCTCTTGATGTCTACTTACAACTGTCTGAGAGAGAGTGCCCGTATAATTGAATACACACACACTGACACATACATCTCTTCATTGATATACATTTTTTTCATGTGTTTTTTTTTCTTCTTTCTTTCCACACCTTTACATGCTTTGACCAATCAGCCTTGAAATTCCTAGAATACAAGAATCCAAGTTGCCTCTAAGCAGTTCTACATTCTAGCTTGCCCCAAGATATGAAAAAGACAGTCCGAAAAACAGCTTTGGAAGAATATTGTTGTATGCAACATCAAATGCATGTATTGAAGGGGAAGGGGTGTTACCTGTTCTATTCAGAAACAAAGAAAACAAACTCAACTGGGATTTCTTGTGGTTCCATCTGTTGTGAAAATGTGGAGAAGTGAGGTCATAAAGAATGCATGTGCAGCCATTTCTCAGATTTGAATCTGCAAACTTTAGCCCCACAATGCAAATAATCACTAACTTAGCTCAGAGTATCTAGTGCAATCAATCTTTAATAGATGGGGGCTACAAACAAGACCGCATAACATTGAGTCTGACAACTTCAACAGGCAGTGTATGTTTAGCTTTCACAAGTTTGCGAAAATCTCATTGAGCTCTCTCAGGAAAGAAATCAAGAAAGTGTGACACTCATTGTATGTACTTAAATATTATATATATAATGCCTTGTAATATAAATTATGTATATATATATGTACATCACAAATATATAAATATGACAAAAAATAGACAATACACTCAATTATACAAAGTTTGCACGGACAAAGATATACAAAACATAATCTAACACAAATTCAAACTACGAAACAACTAGAACAACTAGAATGGGAATATGTTATAGTCATTTGATTACTGGCCAAAGCAATTATAAAAACTGCACAAAGCTTTCCTAATAATAGACTAATGCTGCCATGGTCAAATAGGCATTGAACTTAAATGCCAGCAAATTAATTGACTAGGTTATACTAATAATAAAAATTTATGACTCTTAAAGCTTTAACATAGACCTTTAAATCTCTTGCAAAGGATACAACAAATAACAAATCAGTTTTGGCAATGAAAATCAGTATAGACTTGGGTGTCATGGAGTTACACCCTCTCCACATAGTCGAATTGCTCTTATGTCTATAATCAGAATTACTTATCACAGTATGGATCATCATCAGTCATTTGCAATTCGAATTGATTATATAATTGTTCGTGCAAAATGTCATATGTCAAAATTATCTGTTTTATTTAGTGCCACTAAAAGCTTCTTCACATTTGTTATGTTCTGTAAAAATGTCATGTTTCTGACCAATAGAAAGACAATATGAAATTCAAGATAGTTTTACAGAATACAGAAATGTGTGTGAAGATACTTTTAGTGGCATTAAAAAAAATTGAGAATTTTGACATATGGCATTCTGCACTGATATATACACATACTCGTACCTGACAGAAGACATCGATATTTCATTTATTCAAGAGGTATAAACTCAGGACATGTTACTGTGTTTCCGAACAATTTTTTTTTTACTTTTTTTGAGTCACTGGCTTGCATGTTTCGACCCTGCAATGGTGAACCATCTTCAGAATATCTAGATAAAAAGATAATTTCTCCCTCTTTAATAAATTTACAGCAGTTTATTCTTGAGCCATAATCCATGACCATAGCCAGAAATTTTTTTCGAAAGGTAGACAACAGGTATTTTGGAGGAGGGGCAAACAAACTGACTGTACAATAGACTTTACCTTGTGACTTCATGTACATTAGTCATTTTCTAACATTTTGGATAGGGGAACTTATCTATTTCAGTTTCAAGAGAGGAATTCCTGTAAGCTTCGGACCGCTCATGATAGGGGAACTGGATGTCAAGGTTCCTCCTTCTGGTACATCCTTGCCTTAATCCACCATGATGACTATGGCAATTGCTCTAAACCAGTGGTTCTTAACCTTTATTTCCATCCATCACATCCAGTGCAATATGATTTACCTTTAAGACAGGGTGTCATAAAATACTCTCTCAAAACTAATAAAGTGATTTTTGAACATTTTTTAAATTAGAACCATACCTCTACAATGAATGGCCGATGAGATAAAGGTCGAGTTAGGACTTACAGGACACAGGACACCCTGTATATATGTTTGCATAAGTGTATGCAGAATTTTCTCAAGGGGGGTTTACGTTTTTTCTGCAAAATAACACAATAATCTTGGCTCAAGGGGGGATTTGGAACCCCAAAACCCTGTACGCCAATGTTTGTTTGGCACTTGAGATTAAATTTTCTGACTTTTCCTGAGTCATGTGTGCTCAGGATAGTATCAAATCCAAGCACGGCATGCTGATATCACAAGTTACAATAATGTAAATAAACCAAGAAATATTTTGGTTACAAACAACCACTTATGGGTATAAATAATCACGTACATACAGGGTGCATTCGCAAACAGAGGGTATGGCATTTTACTGGAGAACCCTTTGTCCTAGAGGTATACTTCCAATTAGAAAAAGTTTTCAAACAACATGTAGTACTCAGATATGCCATTCATGTTGCAAGAGGTTGTATAGTTATTAAAATAAAAAAATTAACTTTTTATATGGACACCCTGTCCTAAAAAACCAAATTAGAAAGTTGTTGTTCTGTCTCTCTTGAGACTCACAAAGGAAATTTCACGTTACTAAGTGCAATATTCATTGAGATATTCGAATTCAAAAAACAGAAGAAAGTTGGGGGGAAATAGCTTTAAAAATGTGGGAAAAACCATTTTACCCACATTCAACACTGTTCCCCCCCCCCCAAATTTCCTTTGTTTTTCGAACTCAAATATCTCAGTGACTATTGCACTAAGAAATGTGGAATTTTTTTCATTGGCAACAACTTTCAAATTTGGTTTTGGGGTACACAGGGACTGTCTAAAAAGTTTTTAAATTTTTTTTTAATTTTAATAACTATGCAACCCTTTGAAATAGGAATGATGTATCTAAGTACTATACATTATTTGGAAACTTTTTCTAATTGGAAGTAGGCCTATACCTCTAGAATCAACTGTTCACCAGTAAACTGTCATATCCGGTTTACTATGCACCCTGTATATTTTGAGTATATATACTGTACCCTTTCCGGCACAGTGCTCCCATGGTGACCACCTCTTTATATTGATTTAGAAAAATTACTGCCCTTCAAAGGGTTAATGGCGTTTTTACTCAATCAAAACAGAAAACAAGTACAAACACTAATCAAAAAAGAAACTTTTGCAATGTGAACTCCATGTGATGCATTTTTACAAGTGAAAATTAATAGATAAGGTGTCAAAGCATCTGTTTAATTCATGTTTTCTGAGAATTGAAAAATTCAATTTTCCTGAATAGTCAGTCAACATGTTCTAATATTGTAATTTTTTCCCCATCTCACACCCCGGATTAAGAACCACTGCTCTAAATGAATGGTTTCAAGACTGTGATTGGTCTCCAATGACAAGAATTTCAGGCCTTTTGTACAACATAATAGGCCATAAAGTCAAAATTGATAGATTGACTGTGATTTGAGACTAATGTACCCCTATTTTTTTTTCTAATCAGCAAGAATTTTTCCACGCATGGTATGAAAGTATGTCATTCACAGCAATGATGCTTACGGTAATTTATTGCATGCTGGAACATTTTCACTGTATGCCGCTTAGTGGAGGAACATTATTGACGACCCTTAAAGCCGTTTATATACAAGATAATTTATCATACATTACAGTAAGGGTTCGGCTACTTCACAGATATGTTCTTAGGTTTATCCTTAATCAAATCCATGACTAGTATTAATGGTAACAAGCAAATAGGAATGACCACTGTCAGGTACTTGACTGGAAAAAATAGTGATATAGTCATTCACTCGTGTGTGTGTGTATATATATATAAAGTACTTCACACAAACAGTCTGCACTATAACAATAAAATCACACTAAATAAACAAATCATGTTATTAAAACGCTTGATGGAATATCACCAGGTATTTCACTGTTTATAGTGAAAACTTGGTTCATTTTCATGTTAAGACTGGAATTGAAGTCAACGGATGATTCATTCGATTCTCTGGACCAAAGCACTGACACTGGTGAGTTGCTAGAAAGAGTTTTGCAATGTTTGTTCTGCAGCAGAACTGCTGTAACAGAAGATGGCATAATGCTGCCATGTAATGCTCTGAGCACCAACCTGATGATGAGGGGGGAGAAAGAAATAGATTTATTATTCTATCGGAATACATGAAAATAATCTTCATAAATAGATACTGACATGTAGAATTTTTCCCTTCTCACAGCATTAACCTTTGTGAAAGAAAATGCATGTTTCCAGTAGCTTACAACAATATGATGTTATACATGTGTTAAAAGGTAGTTAAATTACATAAAATACAGCAGAGTCTCGAAACTTCATGCTTTCATTGCGGCTCCTATGGGCATTGCCAACATTTGTTCGGGGCATCCTTACGAGCTGGAAATCTTGATGTGTGCCTATTTATGATTTGAGAGAAGTGGTTCTTTTATGAATGCACAATATCTATCAAACTACTCTGGGAAACGATACTATGAATAGACCACGGGAGTCGCAAGTGACAAAAGTTTGAGAGACACTGCCCTAGGGATTGGAGCCTATATCAGCTTCCCTTAACCAGAGTCATTTGGTCCAAGTGATTGCATACTATAAGTACGCTAGGTCTTCAGTTCGACCACTACTGCAGTGTGATGGCCAGCTGAACTTAGTTTACTGTGATTTACAACTTTAAGGCTGAAATTTTCACCAGAGAGCAACAGGCCTACAATGACACAAATATTCAATCATTACACTTATTTCACAATTTGAAATATAGATGGCAGCACTAAAAATCAACACACTCGCACTTCCAGCACAACTCAATCGGTAGTAAACTGTTCATGGTGATAGACCAGAGATGCGCTCCAGAGTTTGAAAGAAAGGGTCTTGGCATTTTTTAATAAGCTAAGCTGGTGAATCAAGAGTAAAATAGGCAATAGTAAGAACCCTTACTCCTTTACAAGCTGTAATTTTTTTCACTTTTGTAATCACTTTTCAGCGATCCAAAGTAGTCTTGGTTCCATTCACCTTGAATTATTGAAACCCCCACCCTCTTGACCCTTATTCTAATTTAAATTCCTTTTCCTAATTACGCTCTCATTACTCACATCTCTACTGGTTATTGTAATGAACCAGTGAACAAACCAAACAATAAAACCTAAAAACTAGAATGAGGGAGAAGGCAAGATGAGCCATAATAGACAAATAAGGAGTCTGACTTTAAATTATCTTGTATCATAGGTGCTAGAACCTGGTTGAGCTCAACCAAAAAAATTTTGTGGAGGTCTGTGACTCCCTTCCCTCATCAATTATTTATGAATCCAGGCACATCATTTGAGGGGGGGGGGGGTGTCAGGTGGCAACTGCCCCCCCCCCCCCAGCTTTAAAAAACACAATAGAAAACTTTAAAAAACAAAACGAGGTGAAATATATATACACATGTATTGAATATATGCTCTTTGTCCCCCAGAAAAAGTTGAAATGACCAGGGCCTGCATGAATCTAAGAATATGCAATGCTGATCGCCCTCGACCCCGTATCCTGGAGCATGGTCCTCTGGCTGTGATCTTTGACCGACCAGACATTTCATGGGCCTATCTAAAATAAATTTTTAACATGAAAAAAAGAAAGAATAGTCCTGGACCCCCAGGCTGCAGCCCTGTTAGCATGGGTGGATACTGAGAGAAGGTGATCATCACAAGATAATTTTCAAAATTTTATGGACTTTATCAACAAAAAATTTCATGGATACAATAAATTTTACATGCTCTATCAAACATTTGTAACTCACCTTGGCATGCATGACAACAACGGAATGATTATAATACATAACCAGAATAATGGCATGTTCATTGCGTGCATGATGACCCAGTATGGACTCTGTAGCATCCCTACACTCATAACTGGCCATGTATTGTACACTATGGCAAATCCAAAATATATAAAAATGCTGATGAACATGGAGAGCACATGGAGATAGGTCTGAAAAAAAACCCATGGAAAAATTTTAAGAAACAGCGCAGGTTGTCTTTTTTTTGTTTTAGCAAGATTGATACGACAAAAAATTTACTTCGAACAAATTCAGATTGAACTCATCGCAATAGCTACGATTTCCTTACATAAATCACATTTTATCAATCAAATATTTATTCTAAAACTGCATAGAAAAATTGACAAGTATTTAAGAACATTAGTTGAATAAAAAGAAATTTATTTGCACTCAAAATTGATTTGCTTTCTGTACGTTATAAGCATTATATTAAAATTTCATAAACTATATGAAAAACTTACCCACGACCTCGTTTCAATGGCTAAATGTAATAACTGCACTAAAACACATGCTGTGCAAATTGTCGTGCCAAATTCCCATATGTCTACATTTGAGTCATTATAAGCCTATAAGATAAATCTTTTAAGTAAAATGAATGGTAAATTACGTCATTTAATTTTTTCTATTTAATACCAGATAGAATCAAATAAAGTAACTTTATTGATTCAAGATAACCACAAACCACATAATAATGTGGAGTTAAAACATAGCAATTCAGTTACGTCGTGCAAAGAGTCACTCTTTTGAGAAACTCCTTAAAAAAAAATTGTTCTATTCAGTTACTATGATATAATCAAACTTTTCGAATACAGTTGGTACCGCTTAATCACATATCAATGATTTCAGCCATGGGCGGAGATACAGGGACACTGGGGCAATGCCCCCCCCCCCCCCAGCATCAAAGGTGGAGTCGACTGATCTAATGTATATATGTACAAATAAATTGATATCATCATCATGCCCTCAGACTCTCTGCCAATGATTTCAGCATACAATATCTGATTAAGCAGGGTATCCGATTATGCAGGGAACAATTCAATTTCTATTTTACAATATTAGTACAGTTGGTATGACCTGTTGCTCTCTGTGGTGAGAATTTTTAAATGGGGAAATCGGCTTGCATTTGCACCTCAAAGATATATTGAAAACTGATGAAGGATCAGTATTAATAAAGTTTCTCAAATAAATGAGACATTAAAAATTTAATGAAAATTATATATATCATTACAATTTGATCACAAAATGCCTATGATTTTTACCTTTCATGAACGTAACTAGGCTGAGGCAACCAGGACAATGCATCTGGGCCCTGAGCTGACAAGGGGCCCCAAGAAAAGGTCTGCCCCAAAATCCCCGAGAGGTATGCTACAGCCCTGTTACCTTTCATTAGGAAATTTAGCGCCCCCATTGGTTCAACACAGGGAACATAAAATAATTACATGCATTGAACACAGCTTGAATACTAGGAGGCTAGTACCTGCTCTCAAATGTATTACTAAGTTGAGATTAAAAAAATACATTTTCCATTAATTCCAAATGTTTCATTCAATAAAAGCATTATGTGTATAGTGATGTGTCTTAACAGTTGATGGGCGAAGCATAACATTCAATTAAGTGAGAAAAAGTAGTTGAAATCATCATATTAAGCAGGAAACTTTAACATTGTCTCTATAAGAGAATGTTCTCTATGGGGTTGGAAGATTTTATCAGTTTAAGCTGGCAGAGTATCCGTTTATCTGCTATATGATTAAACGGAGCCAACTATATTTGGTATCTAAATTTTCAGCTAATTTACAGAGTTCCTTAAGACAGGGGTTCTCAAACTGTGCGCCTCCAACTATTGGCAGGGGCACCACAGAGCAGTGACCCTGACAAAGGTTTTTCAAAGATATTCTTTGTAAAACACCTCTGGAGAGCCGGCAGATAAGCATTGATAGAGTAAAAGGGAACACACATTTATTTCTCCGAGTTGTCACAATATTTAAAAAACACTATTCATAAATTTTTTTTATCAAATCGTTGTTTTTTTATGACTAAAATTACCATCTATTGATTATCAAAATAAATGGATTGGGTGACTACAAATTTTAGAAAACATTTATGAATGTTAATCTTGCATGTTGTTAAATAATCTTGTTAATGTTAAATTTGAAGTTGCCCCCCCCCCCTGGCTTTGGAAAATACACTAAAAATGATATATATATATACATACATTGAGTACATGTGCTTTGCCCCCCCCCCCCCCCCCCCAGTAAAAGTTGAAATGACGGCCCTAGATTTACAGCCAATTACAGGCCATGCAAGGGAAAAGGTCCTCATGTATAGGAAGTGATGGTTGGAATGCATTGAATTTTTTTAAAACTGGAAGGCAAAACACAAGGACTCAGCCATCAGTGAAGCAGAGTGTAATCGTAGTGTGGCTACGTAACTGTAAATAAGTAATTCTTTTTACTGGATTTTTTTTTTTTTTGCACAGATAATGATATATGCACTGGGCAGTCATTTTAAAAACAGGTAAAATGCATAATTACTTTTTTCGCAATTTTATTTTAAATGATTTTCTTTCCTCCTGGCGGTTTAACATTGTTTTTTCTGTTATCATGTTCCCCTTCCTCACCATTAGACCAGATAATCAAGGTTCTAGTGTATACATATATATACATTGTATTATTTCATATGCAGTGGGATATGCATATGCAGCTTAAGTTGGTATGTTTTGAACCTAAAATCTACTGTCTTGCAATTTTCAATGTTCTTTTAAAGACTGAAAATCTCCCCATAGCCTTTGGTGTAGAATCAATGCTTATAAAAAATTTCCCCAGTAAAGTATTTCTTGTATATTAAGTTCAACATCGCACTCTTTAGTAAAGAAATGAGAACGGTTATACAGAAGATACTTTGTGTTGCCTTGCCACGAAGCTTGAGCAGTTTAGTCATGTTTGCAGAAAAAAAATCAAAATTAGCATTTGCCTTAAAATTTGAATATAAAATGTCCTCTAGTGGTGAATGCCAAAACTTTTTTTAAAATTTTGCTTCATTAATATCCTTAAAATATTTTCATAGCTTTCTGATTGGCAGTTGAGGTTTTAAACAGCTCTAAACATGTCACCTCTAATTATAAACACTGTATGCATGGTTTTATAACCCAAATATCTTACTATGAATGGAATGAAAAATGTGATGATGCTTTGGTAAACCGCATCCAGCATACATAACCAGAATGAATATTTTGTGTGAATCTGAAAAAAAAATGAAGATAGTTATGAAAAAAATGTATAGAATGAAAACGGCTATAGGCTATCTATTATAATCTGATAATCAAATGCATGGCCAAGTATAATGAAACACAAACTGAGTTTATATGTATGCATCTAAATATATGCTACATACCCGAGATTTTTGGCCCCTAGCGTAAAGATGTGGATAATGAAGAAGTAAGTCTTCAGAACAATTTTTATCCAAGATTCCCTGGACTATTGGTGGTAATGAAATGAACATTACGTTGAATAGCATAAGATAAATGTCATCTATCATTACAGTTCCACTGAATCCACAAAACCACTGATACCAGCAAATCACAAATATAAAAGACTATGGGAAAAAATGGAAATAAAAATTTTGATAATTAATAAATTCATATACATATCCAGCAAAAAACAAAATATTATCAGTACAAGTATAGGGGGTGAGTGGATCCAAGGACTCAAGCATTACCATCAGAGGTCCCCTATGAGGTCGAAATTGCCATTAAAGATTCACTGAAAATAATATCAGGTCTTGTCTATGTACATTTCTATAGCATGAATCAAATTTTATTCTGTTCTCTTTTATGTTTATAAATGACAGTAATCATGGGGGAAGGGAATGAAAAACAAAATTGATATCCAACAACTTTGAATATTCAGCATTAACACTAGAACTACCCAGGGCTGTCATAAGAGCATCATGAGCCCCCGGGATAAGTGGTTTTTTTTGGAGGTCCTACCTGGTAAATCCTAGAAAATTTCAACCGCATCTCATTTTTGTGAGAGCCCCTGGGCCGTGCCCGGGTGGGCCCATGCGTTAAGACGGCACTGGAACTACCGTGCAGTTATTCTGACTACATTTCAAACTTTGATCATCATTAAAGATGGGCTAATTTCTAAAAGGTGGTAAAATACATTAAAATATAATCTATGTTTTGTCTTACATTACTAATTTTTTATATTCTTTTTTTAAAATAATTCTTCAAATCTTTTGATTGTGAAAAAGAAACTTCCTTTTGTTTCACTAACTGCAGTTAGTAATGGGACTGCAATAGCAATGTCGCAATAACAAATTAATGAATAAAAAGAATAAAAATGTATAGCATTTTTGTTTAAAAAAAATTCAAATTTAAACAAATTTCATGAAATGAAAAATTAATTTAACCAGATATCAAATTGATATTTATATATATTTTGATATGTATATATATTTGAATTTACCAGTCAAATAATAAATAAACTGACAGGTAAATTCAAATGGAAATAATAACTTGATTTGGTTATGTAGATAGTTAATATCAAGTTTAAATTCTATTTATTTTAATTTTTACTTTTGTCTAGTTTTTCTCTCCCTTCTATATTATTAACAACTTGTCATTGAATTAAAGTGAAAAGAAATTGTTAGCATAAAATTCTATCAGCTGGTCATTTGCTTTCAATTTAATTAATAAATATATTTACACCTGTTGATCAGATATACTCCGTTCTTTTTATCTTTCTTTCAGGTCAAAAGAAATAAGATATATGTGCATCACTTATAGAGATGTCGTCATAGGGTCAAGAGCATTTAACTAGCTTTTATCTACTGCTCTCTTCCCTGTCCCAGCTTTCTTCATCACATTATGAATCAACTGTTCTACCGTGTTCATTCAAATATAATTTTTTCACTCTCTCTCTTTTTATTTTCTTTCCAAATATTGTAAAATATGTAATTTAATTGCAAACTCTAATTTATATAGTATTGTCGTAATTGACTGGGGACAAATAAATTATGTTATGTTACAAATATTTGGTGGCAAATAGGTCACAAAGGTGCCAGAGGGTAAAGCTAACAACATCTATTGCAGATGCTCTTAACGTCACTGAAGATCATCTCATCTATAGACATTGGTTATAGCAGGTCGACAAATGTGCTATCTTTACCCTTTTTTGTAGTACATCCAATGTCTACAGGTGAGATGACCACCTTCAGTGATGTCAAGAGATTTGCGCGGAGGCCTTCTGCTATAGATGGTGTTGGTAAAGCCAAAAATGTGATCAACATTTTATTTTTGACCATGCGTTTTACAGCCATAGATCCAGGTTGATGTGTCAAAGAGTGAACTATGTGGGAATAAAAGTTGTATAGTGAGCTTAGATCCAGTATTTTATTGGACAGAGCCATTGTTTTTCCATATAATTTGGACTCATTATACAATCACATAATAAGTGGCAAAACGGTTTACCTGTTGGAAACCTGTAACGAGACAAAATTGTAACGACAACACCCCTTCTGCTACATGTTCCTTCTGCTACTAAATTCAGTATTAACTTCAAACACATAAAAATTTTTAACTGCTCCAGCTGGGATAGGGGTAGATGGGGGAGAGAAGACCATAGCTTGCAGAACCCCAAGGATTCAGGGAATTTGAGTTCCCAAGAATTTCTGAGGCCTGCCCTCAACATACAATGCAATTCATGTTTTCTTTCCTATGTGTTTTATTATATTCCTTATATGACAGATGTCTGACAACTCTATTAACCCTTCTTGTTTTGCCTTATCAGAACCTCTGAGTACAAAGGAGGGGGGGGGGTGGGGTGTCATCACATTCAGTTGTCGTGGAGCCATTTACATTCCGAAATTTTGAAACCAATGAATGATACAAAATATAAATTTGAAAAACATAAAAGAATTTTTCAGAATTGGGATTCCCTATACGACATTATTTCAAGACAGGTAAACCTTGTTTTTATGACATTTGTTTTAACCTAAAAAATCCACCTTTGTAGCTATATCACATATTTTTGCAATAGCGGCCAAACAGACGGTTCTGGTAGCTCTAACAGGGATGGGAATTTCAGTATAGTTCAGTGTTGAACATTAAATGTGAGGAACAAAGTTTTTTTTTTGGGGGGGGGGGGAATAATAACTCTATTCATTTATACTTAGATAAATGGACTTACAGCATTTTTGTAAAAAAAATACAGGACAGTCCTCGCAAGACGGTCATAACACCAGTGTCCATGGACTAAAAGAAGTCTCTCAAGGTAAGAGAATCGGGCAAGAGCAAAGTCACTAGCCATGACTGCCTGCATGCCTTCTCTGCCACTTATGCCAACACCAACATCGGCAACTTGAATCATGCTTACATCATTAGCGCCATCACCTGAGAAACAGAAAAAAAAAAAATTTAAATCAACATTAGATACTATGAAAAAAAAAATTTCCAAAAGGTTATTCATCTAAAAGTTTTTGATCAAAAATATGTATTAACAATCATATATAGACCACAGTTATACAAACTCCCTACTTCTACTTTTAACCGTATATGAACCTCGTAAACAATGACATATTTACAGGAGACTAAGCAGGCCATAGCCCAAGGCGGCAAATTTAAGTAATTGGTCGTCAAGAACATAAAATTATTACGAGAGAAAAATGGCAAAATTTATATATTCCACACGCTTTCCTGCCTGTGGCTCATAAACCTCCACACCTCTGCTAATAAACCTTCCTCTAGAGAATTTTTAACATTTTGGACGTGTTACGAGTGCGTATGTGTGTGATCTTAACGTATTTGTGTTGTCAGAGTTATGCATGTTTTATGTTCCAGTGGTGATGCCATCTGTTTTCCCACATTTTGAAGCAAAACAGCCCTAATTTGGCTGCGCAAACCCTTTATAACAGGCTAATGTATATAGCTCATCTTGTCGACAAACCAATTAGAAAAGAATATTTACCTATATCAAAATGTAATATAGAATGTAAATTTTAATGTACCTATGAATACAAAATAGAATATTAAACTATGAATAAAAATTAACACTCGCACAGACCACCCCAGTAAAATAGTAATAATAATAAGTATGTTCAAATTGATTTCATCAGCATCTTAATCCATATTTGGCACTAAGAGAATTTATTCAGATGACCCACAAAAGTGTTTCTTCAGATGAAAAATGGTCAGCAAGTTGAAAATTCATGCACGTAATGATATAAACATTTCTGTATTAACAGGGCGAGATTTAGGGGTAGCCTGGAAGAAGCAGGCACTAGGGCATTCAAAGACATTTCGTCAGTCAGCAAATATTTGATTAATTTTGAAGCTCTAAATTTTTCGCTTCACCCTACTTGTCCATGAGAAAATCAGGCCCAGTACATAAAAAAATATGTACATGAAATGTATATTTGTTACAGCAAATGTCCTCTTTAAGAATTGTTAATCCAAAGTCGTCTATCTTCTCATAGGCATTGGCCAGAATTTGAGCATATGTAACATGATCAATATCAAATTTTAATTTAAAAAAATTTACCTATCGCCAATGTTTTCACATTCAATACATCTTTAATCATCCTCACAAGAGATGCCTGTAATAAATGAAATTTTTTACGGTTATTTCACGTATAAATTTTTTTTAAAAATTCTAATATAAACTAAATTTTGAATAAAACATGTAACATTGATTATTATATCCTATTAAATGAGAAAATTTGAAACCCATACCTTTTGTAAAGGTGTCGCCCTGCAACACAAAACAGATGTGCAATGATGAGCTAGGCTCAGAAACATCTTGTCTAGATCCTGATCTAAAATATATGCTAAAGTTCGTCCATCAATGACTAGAGCTCTTTGCTTTCTCTGATGGTCACAAACCCTGTTGACACCTTGACCTCGAAAATATGGCAAGTTACTGAAGTAGCCGGTATCAACAGATGCTAGAGTTGAATCGGAACAGGTTTCTCCAGACACTATATCCCTGCTTATCTGATCGATATAGAACCTGATTGTGTCTTCTGTTGTTTCCTATGAGCAAGGAAAATATATATATGTTAGGTATGACACATTGTTGCTCATTGGTTGATATAATTTACTACGTATTTTGAAGCAGAGTTTTTGAACATTAGCATAATGTACTAAATTGTACATTGTTGTATCAAAGACAGACTTTTTTTTCTTCATGGAAAGACAAAGCAAGTGTTGTGGGAAGTTGCTTAACTTGTTCATGACTTAAGCCTATATGTATCTAGGGTTACCAGATTCTGAAACTTGGAAGTGAGGTCGCATATCTACACACACACACACACTCTTGGTATTGTTACAATGTTTGGAACAGATGGTGCTACTATGCCAACAGAGAACTGTTATACAGAATTTTTTTTTAAGGACATAATAGATACTCCTCATTAATGAACAACTCCCATTAACAGACACCTTTGAAATCTGTGAAACAGGGCCTCAATGTATTTTACTAATTTAATGGACACTCCTTTCCAAATGGCAGACAAAAATTTGTTCCATAGTGTCCGTTATTGAGAGGACACACTGTACTAAAGGATCAAGCAAAGAATGTTGCTTCATCCATTTTTTCTATTTCTAAATGGAAGAGATAGCCTCAGGGTCATCTTGACACATGGGTCCCACCTGGGCTTGGCCGGATAGCCTCTGAACACATGGGAACTACATGATGAGATCTGGAACTATGATTTTGAGAAGTATTTAAATTAGTAGGTTGGTATTATTTCTATCCAGGTAGAAGAGGTCTCGGAATAATAATTTTACCAGGTGTCATCAATGCACTGTTGAAAGAGTACTCTTCCCCAGTGCATGACATTAGCTTTGTTAAGCAAAAAAAAATAGTGTTCTCATGATGGATGTTGCAGGGTTTGTTTCTTAAAGAGTTTTATTACGTCTGTCTTTCTCAATGCTAGCATAATGCTGCTCAAGAGACCATAGCTGGAATAGCATCTATAATCTATGCTGCTTGAAAGCAGCTTGGGACTGCTGCTGTTTTTTTTAATTTTGACGGCTGTTAGTCAAAACTTATAAATATGAGTGGGGAAAACAATCTACGCTGATGAAGAGATATGCTTCACAGTGTATTTTTCCGTACTAGAAAGAGAAAAAAAATCCAGAAACCTGAAAATGAAGACAAAAGGGAGAAGGATGTCTGGCAATCCTATACATATCACTGCATAATTTGGGGGAGGCAGTCTGCAAGATATTCCCTCCCAGCAATGTGGCCTTACATTAAAGCACACTAAAGTCTTCTAAAAAATATTTGAAATGTACCTTAGACCTTGCATTGAGAGTTATCACTTCCATGTCAGTGGAAAATAATTTACACGAATATGCAATATTTACAGCAGTTTCCTGAAAAGAAAATGGTATTGAATCATTAAAAAAAATTCAAAAGAGTAAATAAACAATATTTTAAATGATAGAAAATTTTGAATGGAACCCCTCATGCGAGATACAAACTGAAATTTAATTAGCATCAATGTAATTGAGCACTGAAAAGGTTTCAAACAGAATATACAATTCATCAAGACCCTGAATGACATGCTAATAGCGTTATTTACCTGTTTATCACCAGTCAGTACCCATATGACAATACCAGCTGCTCTGAGGGACTGTATAGTTGAAGGAACACCACTCTGAAGTCTATCTTCAATACCCGTAGCACCCAGAATTTCTAGGTTCCTCTCGATAGCACATGCAGAGTAATAAAGTTTCTTTTCTTTTTCTTCAAAACAGCACTCGGCTTCTCTGTACCTTACGAGCCATGCTTCATACTCACTTGGATGAATCACCTTTGAATTGTTAATTAGTTTTACTACACATTATAATTGTGACAAAATATGAAAAAAATGCTGCAAATAAATTACGTAAATTAGAAAATTTTCAAAATATAACTTTTATTACTCACTTTCTTAGCCATGCATAGAATTCTAAGTCCCTTTCTTGAGTAACTGTTAACGTATTGCTGAGTTTTCAATATAATTTCTTTCATTTCTAAAAAAAATTAAATCTCATGATAAAAAATTCACTTGAAGTGCAAATTGATGGGCTCAGGAAGATGAAATATCCACATATGATATAAATGATTATGTTTGCTTTGCTGAGTATGATTATTTTGTTAAATTTAGAAATTATAATAGATCTGGAGGTGTTATTATGTTTGTTAGACATGAACTTGGTGCTATCGAAAAATTAGTGAAATTCAAAACGGCCGAAGTCATAAATGTATATATTGATAATATAAAACTAGATATTATGTTGATCTATATAGATCACATCTGTTCACCATAAGCGAGTTCAACTCAGAATTGAATACCTTCCTCAGAAAAAAAAGTAACATGTTAATCATTGGAGACTGTAATATAAATATTCTTGCTCACAACACCGATGTCAATTACTACAAAGATACAATGTGCATAAACGGATTTAACCCATTAATAAATCAAATTACCAGAGAATCTAGAGATGGGGGCACTTGTATAGATCACGTTTATTATAGAACAAAAATGAATATGTATCAAAAATTTATTGTGCATAATACCAAAATAACTGATCACTTTCCAATATTGGGATACACATCTAAGAAAAATGAGATCAAAACTCGCCCAAAAATAAATAAAACATTAATAAATCATAAAAAATTTGAGGAATTTGTGGTAAATATAAACCTTAACAATGTATATGAAGATAATAATATTTGTGATAAATACAAATGATTCCACGATATTATTACGTTGAATAAAAACCTATGGGAAACAAAAAAACCGATAAAACGAAAAAGTGATAAAAATTGGATCAATAAACATTTAATAAATAAAATAAATATCAAAGAAAAACTCTACAAAAAACACAAAAAATACCCCCATGTTAAGTATTATGAAGATACATATAAAAATTTCGAAAAAGCTCTGAAACAAGAGATCAAGATAGTGAAAAACGAATACTACAGGAAAAAGTTTTTAAATTGTAACAATGATATTCGTAAACAATGGCAATTTATAAACCAAACTATAACGAATAAAAATAGGAAAATTACCCTGCCAGATACAACAAACCACAAACAATTGGCTGAAAACTTTAATGCAGATTTTATAAATCGAAACTTAGATAGTGAGGATTCTAATATAAGTGCTTCTCGAAACTGTGATAGCAATGCATCGATATCTTCAATGATGATATCTGGCATTGGTAACAATGATTTACACAAGATAATATCTGAACTAAATGAACATAAAGCGACAGGATATGATGGTATAACAGTAAAAATGATCAAAATCATAGCCAGATATCATAATGACTTGTTACTATACCTAATAAATACTTCACTAATAAAAGGAATTTTCTATCCCAAACTCAAAGTTTCCATCGCGTACCCAGTTTTTAAAAAAGGTGATAAAAACCTTTTAGCAAATTGTAGACCTATTTCAGCACTCCCGGTTTTTTCAAAAATAGTTGAGAAAAGTATGAAAACAAAATTGATTAGTTACTTGAAACGTATAAACTTCTTTGCTGAGAATCAATACGGTTTTCAAACAGGAAAAAGCACTGAAATGGCAATCGCAAAAGTCAATGAATATCTAAACCAGAGCTTCAACAACAATAATTATTCAATAGCAGTTTTTATCGATTTAAAAAGAGCTTTCGATAATGTAGATCCATCTCTGTTATTACATAAGATGGAGAATGCCGTAATTCGTGGTAAACTATTGCGGTGGTTCGAGATGCACTGTTATGGACGAATACAGGCAATCCTTATAGAAAATGAAAAAAGTGATTACCTTGAAATAAAAAAAGGAATACCTCAGGGAACAGTACTTGGCCCCACACTTTTTCTGATATATATAAATGAATTATGCCTTCTAAATTTGCATGGTAGAATAGTGTCTTTCGCGAATGACACCATATTATATGTTGAAGGTAAAAATATTTCTCATTTGATAACTGAAGTTGAAGATGACCTTAGACAGATTAACACATGGCTAACAAAAAATAAATTACTTCCAAATGTAGAAAAAACAAAATGCATCTGTCTAAAAATTAGAGATATTAAACCAGAAACTACAATATCACTAAGATTACACGTTTGTAAATACCCCTCCCAAATTTGTTCTTGCAGTCACATAGAAAGAGTAAGAGAATATAGTTATTTAGGTGTAGTTATACAAAACGACCTAAAATGGAATAGCCATTCTAACAATGTTTGTAATATGATAAGAAAACAAATTGCAGCTTTATATAGATTAAGAAACATTGTAAGTCCAGAACTCCTTAAAACAATTTTCTACGCCTGGATCCAATCAAGAGTAACTTACGCTATTACAGTGTGGGAAGGTGCCTATCACGACAATATTAAGAACTTGAATAACATCTATAATCGCATAAAATGTAAGGTAATGTTATTTAATAATCCAGATCTACTGAAATCAGAAATTTTAATACTTGATCTAAGACAAATTTATGTGTATAAAATGATCATTTTTATGACTAAAAACCATAATTTATTTCTTAAAACTAATAACGATGGAACCTCAAATAGATACAACTTCTTGTATATAACTCCAAAAACAAATAAATACCTTGTTCAAAAAAGTATAAATTACCTAGGACCAACTATTTATAACAAATTTGTAAAAAAATTATCAGACCTTAGAATAAATAAACATCTCACGAGAGAAATTTTCACATTCTCAAACTCTATAACGAATTTTGAAAGGTTTATTGAAAATATAAATAGGTAACCAAGGAAAAATTTGAAATATCCATAATAAAAAAAAGAATGAATGAAATGAAATAAATATAAATCGAGCATGCCGTTTATTATATATAATATTTATTAAGCTCTAGGACGGACCAAATGGGTCCCTAAGAGCTGCATAGTGTATGTTTTGTCTTTTTTTCTGTTGTCTTTATTTTATTTTGTATATTTGTGTCCATGTATTTATGTGTGCTGTTTTGAATTATTAAAAAAAAAATTCTACTACTTTTAATAATTTTAATAAATTGGTTCAATAATACTAGAAATTTAAATAAAATCATAATTGAAAATTCTAAATTTTAAGTCAGATAATCCTACAGATTTTATGCTGTGTGTGTGTGTATAGGGCAGCGTGTCTCGGCAAAAGTTCTATTGAACTGCAGGGTTCCTAAAGATATCACTAGTAAAAAAGTATTGAATAGA
This sequence comes from Pholcus phalangioides, assembly GCF_987345545.1. Taxonomy (NCBI): domain Eukaryota; kingdom Metazoa; phylum Arthropoda; class Arachnida; order Araneae; family Pholcidae; genus Pholcus; species Pholcus phalangioides. The sequence continues at coordinate 38,890,802 of NW_028301596.1, read as the reverse complement.
AGGGAGAAATAGTTCTAGTAAGAACTATTTGGATAATGGATTAGAATTATTCGGATAAAAATTAAGGGTTCCCTAACTAGAGTAAAGTTGGGGAAACCCCATATAATAGAGTTCTCCAAAACACAGATATTATAAGGGTTAAAAACGTTGAAAAATGCTGTTGTAAAGAAAATAGTAGAATAGGTAATGCAAATGTTCTTGTGCATATTTGCATTCTAGTGAAAGATAAAGGTTTAATCTCACCTTTGGTCTTAGCTGGTGCTAGTAATGGCAATACAGCCGAATCAGCTCCTTTGCAGAACAGAATCTTTTGGCCAGTAAATGGATGTTCTAAAATGATTGACATCCTCTTACGAACTGCATCAAATGGAAGAATATGAAGCACTTTGAATTCAATGACGCCTTCACCTACATCAACGAAATACTTTAATTAGTACATATAAATACTTAAAATCATTAAATTTCTACTAAATGAAATCAAACATATATTCTTTGATCATTTAAAATCACTCTCTCAACCACTTATTTTTTCTTAAGAGCTTTAGCTCTCCCCTCCCTAGAAATTTTATTTTCAGTGTTACCACATTAAGCCAACAAATAGGATCCATTATTAGTTAGGTTCTTCCACTCATATGGACTATTCCAGTGCTTCACTCAGTGATGATACCTCCTCCACTTCTACTACTAAATTCTGCACAACCCTGATCTGTTGCCATTATTGGCAATTTATAGCTTTTTTTCTCTCCTTTCAAGATTAAGTGAGCTGTGCCGTCAAATATGTGTATATCTAGTTTTGTTGTCAAGTTTCTGCTGCCATCTATAGCTGAAATTGTGAGTGAAGTGTGATGATTGAATATTTTTACTGATGTAGGGTTGATTGCCACCAGTTCAGGAAACACACTGAAAAACAATTACATCTGGAATTAAAAAATTTAATCTCACCTGGAAGGGATAAAACAACAGAATCTGGCGTCCGTCGTAATAAACGGCAGTTATAAGCGAATGCTGCGTGGACTAAAGCTATCTCATCTGGGCTCTCAGCTTCATAAATTGGTTTCAATTCGAAAGATGTCAATGGTGTGCTTGATGTAGATGCACCAAAACTGGGTGGCAATGCTAAATTGTCTGGTCTTTTAGCTGGAGTCGACGCAGATGAGCTGTTTGGGGTTGTGGTATAGCTCAGGAGGTGGGCATATTTTTCATCCGTGCATTCCCAACTCTCACCACTGCTCTTATGGCGAAATGCTGTTGGGGTGGAAACATTAAGGCACAATCCACTTGAGTTCATCTGAGGAAGCGAAAAAAAAAAGCAGTGAATATTTTATTAATGATGTAATAAAGCTCGTGAAACAGCTAGAGAACAAATCTCTGAAATTTAATTGCAATAATAAAAAAAAAGTGTCTCTGCAGAGTGCAGACAAATCCTCACCAGGATGGTTACATAATACGAAAATTCAGACATTTTCCATTCAAAATATGGAAGGTAGGTGGCAGCACCGGTATAACACTGAACTAGCATAACTCTGGCAACATCAGTAAGTTAGGGTTCATTCAGAACACAAGTTGTCATCAAAAATAATGTTTTCTGTAAGCCATAAATGTCCCAAAATTGATCCAATGAAAATGGTCATTATGTCTATTTTGAAGACGTAAAAAATGACCAACTTTTGGAAGATAGATTGCATCATACAAGGAGGAAAAAATTCAAGAGCTTTCCCAAGTGGGGATCAAACCCTCACTCACTGAACCTTGCCTGAACATCATGAACCCGTGCCTTACCCGGACACTCCACCACAACAGTAGTACTTACGTTGCGCTATTCTAACATCAGTTTTCAAGTGATGACATAATGTATAAACAACTTTGTATTATTGCTGAATGGCGTTGCTTGCAGCTTTTTTCATTTCCTTTTATTATTTATCCTTTAAAAATAATGCATATAATAACTTGTGTTATTTATAAATTGTAAAAATAAAAAGAGAGATTTTAAAAATTAATTTTTCTTAAAAATGCATCTCAAAGAATTCACTGCATCTTTTTCAATCATTGACTGATTTCACAGATCCTCTGATCTTTGGTATAAAACATGATGTGGATTCAATTATAGTTTACAAAATGTGGCGATGCATTTCATGTGAACCATTGTTCATTGAGATGTTTTTATACTTCCCATTCAAATAAAATTGCAATAAAAATATTCCATTTGTCTAGTGACAATCAGTTAAGAATAAGTGAATGATTTTGAAACTCTCTTGAAGTTTATTATTTTGTGCAACAAACATTTTGGGTAATTTTTTATTTTAATCTGGAACAGGATAATCCGAGTCAGAAGAAATTTGTGATTTCTATGACATAAAATAATTTACCCATTTAACATAACATCATGAATAGTATTTCTTCAAGGTCATGACATTTCATGACCTTCATTGTTTATGGTCAGTAAATGATTAAAATGGCATGATTTTTTTCCCCCGCCTGACATCATTCAGAGAAAGTGACCAAATTTTCACATCATATTTGGCGTTAGGCAACTACTTGGGAAGTACCATCATTTAAAAATTTGTTAGAAATTCCCCCAGAGGAAACTAGGTGCATGTAGCATCTTGATTGCACAAATATGCATTTTTGACTCTGAAGGAAGAAAATGTAATAAAATAAAGAGATCTAGTTACACTCACCTGATCTTTATGTGGATACTTGGCAACAATAACTGTATTGCAAACAGCCAATAACAGGAAAAAATCTTGAATTCTTTGGTTATGGTGCGACAGGTGTACAATCTCAGTTGTCGTCGAATCAAGCCTCAATTGAATCTCCATATTAGACAGTTCCTCTAATAAACATTCATTTGGAATGACAATATCATCCTAAAAATTTTGATAGTAAAATTTTAAAATATTTAAAACTTTAAAATTTAATGAAGACAAGATTTTTACGATGAATTCTCACAACATAGAAAAATAAATATGTAATGTGTATTAATAATAATATGTATTATAAAATAAATATAGACATTTTTTTTACCCTGAAGGCCTCTTTCGCTTCATCGTAAGAACTACTGTCACCTAGAACACAAATAAATTCAGAACACTATTAAAGTAACTGAACTATAAAATAATTTTAATATTGATGATAATGACTCAACAATTTTTGATTACAATTTCAGAGAGATCTTGGAAACTCAAAACCTTAATAATTACCTCCAACACTACTGGATGGCGTGCTCCGCTCATGACAATAATCAATGCCTCCAATAGTGCACTGCCTGAAAACCATATTGTTTTCTGTTAGCGTCCCAGTCTTATCTGAGAATATGTATTCTATTTGACCAAGTTCTTCCGTAATATTCAAAGCACGACATTCTAGACGTTTGTTAGATGAACTATCATACAGATGGATGTCTTCGTGGATGAAATACACTTGTCCTAATTTAATTATTTCTATAGTAACATACAATGACAAAGGAATCATGACCTGTAAATAAATTGAAAATCAAATATTTGACAGATATAATACACGAAAAATATCAATGAATTAATTAAATTAATGAAGTGGCGGAAAGATCTAAACTGGATGGAATTATCTGGTTTGAGTTATATTATCTACCTTACATTGAAATAATCATCTTTATAATCAATGTGCAAATGGAATCTTAAATCCTACAAAACTAAAAATTGCAAACCAATTCTGAAATTATTTTTTATTCAGACAAACTCTGGTTTATATAAAGCATAGTATACAAAGCGTATTCTACTGAAACTGTTCAAAAACTTTGTTGACAATTCATACCTAGAAGTTTGAAAATTTCTATTCTAGATATAGCCAAATATCCATCACATGAAGAGAACGAGGATCAAAAGACATAACAATATCCTAGCTATGAATGAACTAAAAATAATCCAGAGTGGTAAATAACTTCTATATTGGATGCATGATATACATATTGTGACCACTGATAGGTTAAAGGGGAGTGCAGGGGAGGGGGGCGACCACATTCCATCCCCCCAAGAGCAAAAAAAAAAGTAAAATATTCTCTGTGATGGGATATCCCATATTTCCCCCCCCCCAGTTTGTTGCAACTTCCAACCCCCCCCCCCCCAAAGTTGTATTAATCTGTCACCGATTGTGATTACTTGCTTAGCCTCACTAATGAATATTTAATGTAATTTGAATATCTATAGCATAGTTTCCCAACCTTTTTTGTCTCGTCACCCTCTTCTTCAGAATTTTTTCTTCTCCCAATGAAATCTAACCCATAGGATCCTATGTTATACCGTAGCTTCTACCGCCCCCTGGAACATTACATCACCTCCAGGGGGCGTTAATGCCCACGTTGGGAATCACTGATCTATAGGATGTCTATAATTTAATTTCATTGTACTGAGCTCTTCATCAACCTTAAATTTTCATGAGAAATTAAGCAGTAAAAATTTGGGATAGAGTTAATGAAATTATAGGAGAGTGAATACAGAGCCTATAAAAACCAAAAGTCACTTCAAAGCTCTGCAGAACCCAGATTTTTATTAGCCCCTTAACTGCTGATGAAATATTACACAATTCGTTTCCCAGTGCCACCATTTTTCGATCACAAAGAGTTAAGATGTATAAATACACTCATGGTAGTTAATGCACAGACTCAATAGGCTGTATATATACGCCCGTGGCAGTTGAAGGGTTAATGAATTCCATCAGTAAAGCATGTTAAACGCTACAAAAATTTCAAAAAATTGTAGTCGGTAAAAAAAAATAAGTAAGATGACCATTATGCTATGCAAAATTTCCACTTACTGTCTCTTCAATCACAATATAAAAAAAAAAGAGTAATGCAGCATATTAATGTTTTGTATCTATAATTAAGAGGACGATTGTGACTCCACTTTTTCCCTATTTCAAATAGTAGGTCAACAAAAACATAATAAATTGTTGGAGGGATTTGAAGAATGGTTTTTTCCTAAATTTCTGAATTGCCTGTCTGTAACGTGTTTTCAAGTGTGCCACAGAATCATGGCCCCCACAAGGGCAGGGCTGACAGGGCTCTAGCCCTGGGTATAGGGATAATTCTCATTTTTTGACATTTTCACGCAATAAATAAATTATAGAAGGGCCCATAAGAAGTCTGAACGCCCCCCCCCCCAAGATCCCAGTGTAGGAGCTCTAGATCCCAGCTAGGATGTGGGGGCCATGCACAGAACCTTAATAATTCTAAATGTGCGAAAAAAATCAAAAAGTTAACAAAACCAAATTTAATAAATCCAAGCCTCAATTAAAAAAAATAAAGACAAAAAGTAAATATTGAACATACCTGGAGAACAATAATAAAAGTAAGGAACACAAAAAACGCTTCGAAAGGCACATCATACCACTCAGTATGTGATTCAACAAGGAAAGGCACAAGGTTTCGGTTTTCAAATGAGCTCAACCAGAATCCATGACCTTTAAAATAAAAGAGTCAACATCAAAAATTTATGGCTATACTTTAAACGTGAATATAATCCCGTAAAAGCAATGGATATGGAATAACATTAAAAGCAAGCTCTCTGTGCTCAATCTAATTAGAATGAGGATATGTTTGCAGATTATTGAAGGAAGAGAAAAATATTATACAATACTACGTAATTGTTAACCCTTACAATGGTAATCCTATGATATCTCAGTCTTTTTGAAACCCTCTCATTTTGGCAATCGCAAGCCCAGCTAGCTCTGTACAGAGAGCTCTGCCTGATAACATGTTTTTCTTCCCCCATCCTGTCAATCAACTGCCAATGGGTGGAGTCAGCTTTTGTTCAATGTCTGATAAGGGGCCATTCAAGTATTACGTAAGCAGATTTTCAGCCTTTTTTGACTCCCCCCCCCCTTGTCAGCAAAAGTCAGCAAAACACTGCCCCCCCCCCCCGACAGCAAAATTTTATCAGCAGCTTAGAATAACTGATATCTTCAAAAAGGGGTGGTTGATGTCGTAAGCAACCTTCAAATCCCTTTCCCCCTTGTCATCAAAAGTCAGCAAATCCGAAACCCCACCACCAATGCTGTCGTAATACCTGAATGACCCCTAACAGAAGGGGAGAGAAAGGATGTTTTTCCTTTTCCTTCTAGGCAATATGTGATTATGCATACAGAACAGACCAAGCACCACCAGGCTCTGTCGCTTATACAATTTTAGTTCATTGCCCAGAAGGCCGTAGTCGTGCCAAAATTCTGAACCACATAAGTAACAGACAATAAGTTTTTTTCTCTTCCTTGTTTTTTACTATCATTGTTTTTGGTGTTGGGGAGAAATCATTTATCAGCCCAAGCAATCAGAAAAAAGAATTCCTGAAAATAGATGGCAAATTTCTATAAGGTTTAGTGATTTCTACCGATTTCCAATACCTAAAACATATAAACATAATTTGCAACTACTTATCCAAAAATGTATGCTTACCTAATGCTCCAAGAAAACACAACAATAACAATATAAATACACAATAGACGACATCACGGTTCATCAACTTTTCCAGTTTGCTTCTCTTATACCTGGGTCCACCATTATTTAACATAGCCTTGGTTTCATGACCTGAAAATTATTATTATAATTTGAATATTACGTAAAGTTTTCTATGCACATATGTATGCAGGAAAAAAAAAATTGAAACAGATGAGAGTGAATTACCAGCATAAACCACTATGCCCTCAACAAAATCGGTATTCTTGACTATGCAGTCCCTTAAGAGAAGGTTTTCTTTGCTGATAGGAACCCGTTCTCCTGATGGGAATATCCTGCAATATTGATACATGTTTTTCCTAAATAACTATAAAATAGGCTCACAAAAATCACAATTTTTGTTGTGAAAAGTTATAGAAAAGTTAGAGAAAATTTACTCAAATAAGAATTCATTATATTTAAACAGAATAAAAGGGGCCTCATAGAAAAATTTACATGGTGACTCACAATTCTTAGGGCTTCTGCTGCCCATAGGTTGGTACCACTGCATCAATCTAACATAAGCTAAATTTATTTATTCTTATTAAATATAGGCTAATGCATGAAGAAAAATAGACTTACACACAACCATTGAAGCGATATATCCTATGATTTGGGGGATCACATTCTATTCTACACTGATACGTGGACGGATGGAATGTGTGCCCCTGCAATTAAAATGCAATGATTCAGTTCAAACAATATGAATGAAATACAATGATAAACAATTCATATACATATATATTACATACATCACATATATTCATATACATATATATACATACATCACATACATTCATATACATATATAGCATACTGTTTCGGTCCAAATCTAAAGTCTAGCCGATTCACGACCGGCCAGTCATTCCATATAGGCTTATTGCCCAAACTTTAGATAATGGAAATTTCATAGAGACAATGACACAAAATGCCTTACCAACACTGTCATATTTCTAACGATTTCAAGTTATGGTGGATTATGGAAGAAAAATGTGTTGTGTCCGAAAAACCCGAATTTGCGAAGTTCCTGAAAACCCCATATCTAAATTAATCACATATTTGAAAAGAGGAGAAAAAGTGTACAAGGTAACTTTTCCATCAAAATATTTGGATTTATTGGCAAGCTACAAGAGCTGAAAGATTGGCAAAGTTCAAAATCAAATTGTTGCCAAAATTTTAATCTTCAATTCTTCAAACACTGTTCCAGCTGGAATCAGTCAAAATCTATCAAAAACTTGGCCTTTATACCAGCTTTCAAAAAACCTACAATAAACCATATCAGTTTTCTAGTTAAGGAGAAATGTAACTTTTTTTGTTTGCAATACATCACTGAAATCCTAGAGTGTCACCTTATAAGATTTTACCTTATCGGATACATATTTTCTGTTCTTTCTAAATATGTGCTTAGTTTGTGCGTCAGTCTTTCAAAAACTTCACACATTCGGGTCTTTTTCAGACTCGACACATTTTTCTTCTATAATCGATTATCCACCATAACTCGAAAACGTTTTGAGATAGGACAGGGTTGGAAGGGTGTTTCATGTTCGACTTGGGTTGATCTATTAACTCCTTTTGTTTGGTGAAACAGGTCACATTCACCCTACATATTGATTTGGCATACAAAATTTTGAAAAAAACCTCATATTTATTATCATTTTAATTTACAAAAAGTGAAGTTGGAAAATTACAAGCTATTCAATACATTATAAAATGTAACATCGTGCAATTCCATGATTACAGCTCAAAAACTACTTTAACCATCGAAATGTACCAAATCTAACAGAGCCTGTTTTTATGTTTCAATATATCTTGACACAAAGCTTGTCGAATTGCGGCAAAAGACAAAAATGGAATATATATTATACTTGATATTGAAAAACTTTACTGGTAAAGCTTGTTTTGCCCCGTATTTTTAAAATTTCTAAGAGCTAATTCACAAGGTACCATCAGAATATTTGAAGTCATCAAAATTTACCTTAAATACAATTTTCATTGGTTATTATCAGAGACGAAGACACATTTGTACTCTTGTATAGTAATCATGGCTCCTACAAGGGTGGAGCTGACACCCCCCCCCCCCCCATCCGGGACGATTTTGTTTTTTTTCCTGTTATAAATTCAGTGCAGAAGGGCCCCCGTGAAAAGTCTGGTCTGGGGGCCCGTCAAAGGTTCCATCCAGGATGTGGGGCCCATTGTAACCATCCCAGAAATGGACAAGCACTGGAAAATTTAATTTGATTGATTTATTGCAGAGCTACATCTGTCCCAGATGCAGGCAATAATTATACAGAGCTTTCACAGATGCAGTGATGGTAACCCCGTCAAGCAAAATTTCCCACAAAAATTTCCCTTTTGACTAAATTTTTCCCACACATTTCTAAATTTTTGCTGCCATCTATCGGTGGAAATATGTAGTCAATTATTTTACACTAGAAAAGCATTGTTTGGCATTTATATATTTTTTTCAACAGAAATTCTTTTGTTTGACCAAATTTCAAAATTTCCCACAAACGCCAAGAAATTTCCCATATGGACTAATTTTGACCAATTTTTCCCACGAATATGGGAAATTTCCCACGAGTTACCATCACTGCACAGATGCAGGCGATTTCCAAAATAAATATCAGAACTACCGCGCATGAATTTGTAATTTGAAGGGTGCTGCCATCTATCTCTCAAGGTATTGGTTCGCGGGGGAAAAAAAGCGTGTATTATCGTTATGTCGTCGCGTGTATTAACTGGGAGGATAAAAGCTGGCAACACTAGTGATGAGAAACCTTGTAAAAAAAAACAACATAGCTTGAAAAACTTAGCTTCTATATAAGCTTACCATATTTCTTTGAGAGAAATACGGGAAAAATACAGGACATCGCCAATTATCGCCAAAAACCGAACAAAGTTGCCAAATATTGTTGAAATTACGGAGAAATCACAATGGCGGGAAATGAAGTATTACTGAAAATTGCAGTGGATTAAAATGAATTCCACGAAAGAAAACTTCATCAAGACAAATGTGGGAGATTAATATTCTTATTTATAGTTGTTATTATTTATCATAACATAATTTATGAGTTGAAAAATAATTTCAATCTTTGATTTCAATAAAGAATGAAAATTCAAGTAGGCTTCGTGTAAAATACGGGAAAATCGGGACACTTTTGCCAAAAAAGTCGGGATGGCCAAAGTACAGAAAATACGGGACGTATGGTCACTCTACTTCTACACTTTTGATCCTAGGAGTAGAACTTTTGCGCCGTTTGCGGCGTGAAAACGCTGATTAGTTAAAAACCTGAAATTCAGGTTTTTTGACCAATCAACGTTTTCACGCTGCGAGCACAATGTAAAACCTGCTCCTAGGAAAACCCGGCTTTATTGCCTATTTCATTGTAAATTTTATGCGACACACATATTACCGGTTAGGTTTCCAAGTTCGCCGCAATTGTTTCTGGTTTCCGGAATACGGGCACCACATATATAGTCAGAAGCGTCAAACAAGTGTGCGTGGATATCTTGCGGCAAACAACATACTGCGATGCGTAATTTTTTTCATATTTTGCAGACGGCAGCATGTGCTGTAGTGCTGGATTAAAAAATTGGTTCTATTTCAGTTAGAAAACTATTATTTGATTAAGCCAGTTAGTCTTGCTTGGTCAACGTCCACAAATGGATGGCGCTATCCGGCGTGATGGAAGAAAACACGCGCATACAGTGATGTGTTTGATTTTTTTTCAGTGCTGCCATCTATATTTCAGAAGTGAGTGATGTGTTATGATTGAATTACATTTGTAGGTCAGTTACTGTCTGTGGTGGGACTTTTTAAAGGGGGAAGATCGGCTCTCATTCGCGCCTTGAAGTTGGGAACCACAGATAACCAACTTCAACCGACCACTACTGGCGACCTTGGAGCCGGGACATCGCGACGCGAGGCCGTCACTATGACCACTCGACCACCACAGCGGCTAGGAGCAGGGACTGGCCCCGAGTATTTTGCGAATGGTGCGAAAACAACGGCTTAGTTGTTCCCTTTAAAACATTACCAGTTTGGCTGTTTTCCCCATCACCCAGTGTTCGTGGACACCCAGACACACGTCAGGTTTACATTGGCACCCAAGACTGACTATAGCCCGTTTCAGGTTAACTTTGCAGTGGAGAGAAAGGTAGAGAGTGTATTCCTTCGCCGCAAAATAAAGTTCCCATAAATCGTAGTTTTATGATGATCATTCATACTGTATAGGCTGACCATATTTCCTCGACAGAAATACGGGACATTGGGATTCCAAATATGGGAAAATACGGGACATCGCCAATTATCGCCAAAATGACGCCAAAACCGAACAAAGTCGCCAAATATTGTTAAAATAACGGAGAAATCACAATGGCGGGAAATGCAGCATTACTGCTAATTGCAGTGGATGAATTCCCCGAAAAAAATTTTCACTAAGACAAATATGGGAGATTCATATACTCATTTATAGTTGTAGTTATAATATAATTTATAAGTTGAAAATAATTTCAATCTTTGACTTCAATAAAGAATAAAAATTCAAGTAGGCTTCATGCAAAATACGGGAAAAACCGGGACACTTTTGCTAAAAAGTCGGGACAGCTAAAAAAACAGAAAATACCGGGACTGTCCCGGGAAATACGGGACGTATGGTCACCCTATTTATACAGAATATTTTAATTTTTTTTAATGATTTTGAAAAAATATCGTTTTGAACCGATGTTTCTTCGTTTGAAATTTTTAAATTAGAAAAAAATATTTTTTACCATTATCCAAAAATCTATAGCAACCACAACGACATTTTGGTGCGATACCCTAGAAATCGTCCATATCTTACCGAGGCCGCGCATCGATACATCGGTTAAAAGTCTTTTGTTGCCATAGCAACAAGTTAACTTGAAACGGACTATAGAGGGGCATCATGATGTCAATTCATATATATACGCATATACTTTAGATCAGTCGGTTCTGTCTTTGACGCTGAGAGAGGGGAGCAATGTCTCCCCTAGAGATGTGAGGTGATGTAAAAATTGGAGAATAATCGAGAATATTCATTTTTCTTTTAAATAATTACAAGTTTTTTACTAATTTTGTTTATATTGTGAAATATAAATCAGTTTTCATTGCCTGAAACATTTACAACAAAACAATTTTTGATGTAATCACCCCCAATGACAACTTTTAGTTCGAGAATATTCTCAATATTCTCCAGGTCATGATGAGAGGTTTTAAAAGTTTGGTTATAAAGATTTTAGAAATCTTTACATTGAAACCTTAAAAAATTATTTTACAATTAGATAAATTTTCAGAAATAAGTTCAAAACAAAAGCAATTAAACCAAAGTTGTTTGATAAAGGAAGCTATTCTTATATAATCACCTTCATTCTAAGATACAGAACTGTTGTTCACTTCAATGCACTTACACTTATAAATTCTGTATCACTGACATTTCTTTAAAAGTTGTGTGATTCAGCCCTGTTGGCTTAATTTTCAGGCTTTCAAACTTCAATATTGTGGTCTACAAACTTCAATATACCCATCTTCTTAACAGGAAGAGAGATAAGGACAAAGGACTACTATTATAAATTACTAGAGAATATTCCTATCAAAAATAATAATTATTATTATTCTCAAGTTATTTATCGAGATTTATTCAGAAATACATGTTATTACATATATTCTTGATAATACTCTCTGGAAAGATTTCGGTATTACTGAAGAATATTCTCATCGAGGAGAATATTCGAGAATATTCTCTAGAAGGACTATTATTAATAACTTCAGAATAATTCTTATTATTTTCTATAAGAATATTTTCCCCAGTGATTTATGAAAGTAGTCCTTCCAGAGAATATTCTCAAGGATATTATATGAAACTATATTATAAATAACAGGAGAATATTCTCATCAAGAACTTATAAGAATATTCTGAAGTTATTTATAATAGTAGTCCTAGCAGAGAATATTCTCCAAAAGATTACTCTCGATAATTTTACATCTCTAGTCCCCCCCACCCCATACCCGTGTATCTCTGGATTACAGGTGAAGATTATTGGTTTGCAGAATTTACGTGTACTTACGGGACTCCTCAGGGCCACGTAAACACGAGTCTCATCCGAGCACAGCACGGGGACCCATGGCCTCCACATCCGGTGGTAGGGACACTAGGCTGGGATCTTTAGCGGGCTCCCCACGTCATACTGTAAACGGTCCCCATCTATTATGCATTTATACAAATTTTTATGATAATATTATGCATTTGTTGTGGTAAGAACAAAAAAAAATGAGAGAATCATCTAGGGCGGCGAATCATCAGGGTGTTTTGCTGACTTTTGCTGACAAGGGGCGAGGGGTCAAAAATGGCTGAAAATCTGCTTACGTAATACTGGAATGGCCCCTTATCTTTTACACTGTTTTAAACTCTATTGTTTTTTTTCCCTTCTACTTTATTTTCCTTTTCCGTTTTGTAACGTGCGGTCAGGTTAGGAAAACGTTACAATGTTTATCACCGATTCGTCAAATAGAGGTCATCCGAATATGTTACCAATCGTTTGTAAGCGAATGGGTTAATCTGAGTCGAATTCCACACAAAGTTAATCTTTAAAATTGCATAAATCTCAAACCAGGGAATTTCGAGTTACCTTTTTTTGAACTGGGCCGTCAATATCATATAAATAATACATGCATAAAATTTATTTACGTACACTGTTATTTAGGAAGCATCTCGTCACTTCTCTCTGCTTCAGATTGCTTTCGCCATCCAGGTTGGCCGTCTCTATGTAGCATAAGCCATTCTCGTCGCTGCACCGAACCAGCAGGAGGTCAGCTGGGATCACCTCGTTGTTGGAAAGATGAACGAAATCTCCAACGCGGACGGACTTCCATAGCGTCTTCACGTAGCGGCCTGCCTCTCTGAAACGAAACAAAAAGGATAATTAAAAAGCAAAAATAAATGCGATATATATTAGAGCTTAATCTAAAATCGCTATTTCAAAAGACACATGGAAAAGTTACAACGTTATTTAAATCCCGAAATTCCGATTAAAATTCGTGAGAAAATCTCAGGATTTGTCCTTCACCAGAGACGACGACACAACTCATTACTTCCAATTTCTCACCCTGGATAACCTATCTTTTTCGCAAGCACGGGAGAGTTCAAGGTACCGCTAGTGCCTCGAAGTTCTTATTTCAAGTCGATTTCAAGGACCGCTAACGCCGAAGAAAAAACCGGTGTAAAATGATGGCTCGATAATCGGGACGTCTTCGGAGAACGATGGAGTGTTGAAGTTTAAAATACTGTTCATGTCTAAGGCCGGTATTACACTATGAAAGTTTGGTAAAAGTCCTTTTATAAAACTTGAAAAATGCAGCCAATAAAGTCACCGATTGCATTTTCTAGAATGTAACCAATAACCTTATTGGTTAGATTTTTCAAGTTTTATAAAAGGGATTTTATCAAACTTTTACAGAGTAATACCGGCCTTAAATGCATCTCGTTTTGCCGGGAGACATGCATACATTTCAGAGGGTTCTCCGTCCCGGGTACGTTTCGCCTGCGTTGACCGTGTGAGTGGCCGTATAAGTGATCGAGTTACTGCACACCAACTCTAGTCATATCGCCATACGGCGATTTCCAACCAGTAGAGTTAGATGGGGAAATGAATGCGCCATCTATCGGTAAGTGAAGCACTTATTTTCGATTGGCTTCCCTCGGATTCGAACCCGTGGACCTTGACGGTAACCTTCGTGGTGGAAGACGAGCATCTTACCAGTGCACTACTCGGACATCAATTTAGTGACTGGATGAGTGACCAAGTGTTTAACCATACGGTGGGCGCGGTAGCCCGGTCGATAAGATACTCGCCTGAAGTACCCGAAGGATGTTTAGAGGTGTCGCGAGTTCTATACCCGGTTCGTCCTTGACAGAAAACTTTCCTGACAAAGGGGTACAACAAAAAATGGCGACTCGACCGCAGCAAAAAATTGCTACCCCATCGAGGGGTTAGCGCACCAACCTCTCGATGAGTATAAAAAACAAGCCTGCCGTTCGGAATCGGCGATAAATTGTAGGTCCTGATCTAATTAGCCCTCTTGTGCAGAAAATGACCGTGGTGCGTCAAAAATTATCAAAATGATCAACTTAACCATACGGTCACTCGCACACTCACTTGGTCAGTCAGTCACTTATACTTGATCATTCACTCAGACAGTGTCACTCATGCAGTCACTCACTTATACTTGATCATTCACTCAGACAGTGTCACTCATGCAGTCACTCACTCGGACAGAGTCACTCATGCAGTCACTCACTCGGACAGAGTCACTCATGCGGTCACCAACTTGGTCACTCATATGGTCACCAACCTGGTCACTCATATGGTCCCTCATACAATCACTCATTTACTACTCGGTCACTCACGGTAGGTGAAATGTCAGGGCGAAACTTCCGGGAGGGGGGGAATGTACAGGGGACGAAATTTCTGGATCTCTTTTATCCGGCCGTATTGTTTTCCCATACCTGACCTTACCTGAGTGAAGCAAAGATCCCCAGATGAAACTTTCCCAGTGTGGAGGGGCCAAACCTCCATTGGCGTACGCAAAGGGGGAGGGGGGGGGAGAAGCAATATTATAGTGTTATTTTTGCAGCAAAACACGTAAACCATCCTTCGTAAGGGAAAAAAAGTGAAAACCCTCCCTCGAGCAAATTCTGCGCACGCCTATGCAAACCTCTAATATTCCCAGCAATTGTAAAAAAAAACCGTGGTACCGTAATCGATAGAATAGATTTTACAGCGCAGAGCTCACGACTACAAGTAGTAAGACATTTCGTGAATTCAGACTCACGATGGACTGATTTCCGTCGATACAAAAGCAATCACGAATCAAAAATTCAACAGCTGTAGAATATTCAACGGAGTAGAATATTTTAAAATAGGATACATCAAACCCCGAACAACATGGCGGAGACACTCATAAAACAAAACTCCACGCAACATAATTCCGATAATTCCAACATATTTCAACGGTCTAAAATGCAATTATTTTATGATAACCATTCCTTAGACTCACGGTCTTCCGGTGAATACCAATACAAAAAAGTAAAATGAGCGCTTATAAGACATTATACCGAGGGAAGTCAATGCAGTCAAACATATATTAACATTTCAAATTCAGACATGCATTGTACTCTAACGTCGCATTATTTCAAAATCTTTACTATTGAAAAATGTCTTTTATCGATACATAAAACAAAAAAATATAATATTAGAAGGACACACACAGTGGAGTAGAACAAAAAAAAGCATTTCTCTCTATACGCAACTGCTCTAAAGTAAGGCCATTTAGTTGATTAGACTGGAAGAATGGACAGCGAGAGCTAGAACGTGATTCGATGCCATACAATACAATGTACACGTCCGGACACGATAAATTTTCCTTTCCTACACCCATTCTCTTGGCAATATATTTTACCATACGTATTATACGAAACGAAAATCGTGGATATGATAAAGGAATGAAAGAAAAAAATAAATGCTTGTCGTTTTAATGGATTTCCGACTGAATTCTCATTTCCGTGTGCATATGTACTGTAATATTTCATTCTAGTTGGAGAAGGGCTTCATCCCTGGAGCTTTGGTGATCCTTGGAATTACTTTGGTGTCTCTGGTCATGCAATGTTTCTTTTCTGTGTGTGTGTGTGGTAACCATCATCAATTTTTTCTTCGTATAAATGTTATCCATTCACGTTAAACCAGTGCCGCAATCGTGTCAGGTGAGGATCCAGGACGATGCGTCAGGAGGGGGGGGGGGACGATCCCGTAAGTTCGTTGAGTCATCCCGTATTTTACGGGTCAAATTTTCCCCATACAGTGTTATTTGACTCTTGGTAGAGGTGATCGTACCTGTGCCCCCCCCCCCCCTCCCACCGTTTTGCGCGCCAGAGCGAAGGCAGACATCTTCAGCTGCGAATAGTGCAGAGACAGACATCCTCGGATTCAAATGGAGCGGAGGCAGGCATTCTGGGGCGGCACCAAAAAATCTCAGCATAGGTGCCCTACTGCGAGATGTGGGGCTTGAACGCCTGGTTTTCACTCACGATGTTGGAGTCCCATCAGCCTATTGGTAGGCATATTCACGAATCAAGAGTTTTGATTATAACCACCGCGAGAAGAAAAGCACCCGTACAAGAACTCCGACAGGTGGCTTTAACTGAGATAATTATGATGCTAATTATTAAATCATAGGGTGTTCATCTTAGCTGTCGGTGAATATCTCCCGAGTACGAAATCAAACATCTTTCCTCAAAGGTTTCAGTGAGCACCATGGTCCCTAGTAGGGTAGGGCTGGCTGGGCTCTAGCACGCGGGCCTGGGACAAATCTGTTTCTTTTCACCATAAATTCACTATAGGGGAGGATCCTCGCCTAAAGTTTCAGTTTTAGCTCTAGGGTGCAGGCGGGTTATATTAAGCACTGAGATGCTCGCGGGTAGAGGGAAAAATTTATTCTTACATGAAGTGTGCCCTATAACATTTTTTCCCCAGATTAGGAAAAAAAATGATTAGAAATGATTTTCTAGATGAGGGATTTTTCTAAATGGAGGCACATTGTCTTTCATTTCAACTGCATAGTTCTGTTTCTCAGCCCACAGAATCTGAGCATAACAAAATTCTACCTTATACAATATAGGGATTTTTTTTCTGCGCAACAAGAAACTTTGTATATACGAAAGGCATTCTCAGTCATTGTCAGGCTCTAAACGTTTATATTCTGTAAACTCATCCACCATGAAAAAATGGTGCCTTCCTTAGTTACTTTTGTCCACAAACAACAAACTTCCTGTATTAAAGCAAAGTACCTTCGTAGTTAGGCAGCCGTTTGAAGGCACATTTTGCAAATTTTACTGTTTTTTTTATCACGAACAAAAATCAATTGTTAAAATTTTTAAGCAAACTTAATGATTTTAATAATGTTATTGCTTATAAAATATTATGTAACACT
The DNA here is from genome assembly GCF_987345545.1 of Pholcus phalangioides. Classification (NCBI taxonomy): domain Eukaryota; kingdom Metazoa; phylum Arthropoda; class Arachnida; order Araneae; family Pholcidae; genus Pholcus; species Pholcus phalangioides. The sequence continues at coordinate 38,873,340 of NW_028301596.1, read as the reverse complement.
TCACTGTATCTGATTAATGCAACGAATAAAAAAGTCAATTTCAATGAAAGAATTGTAACAGTTTTATTTGATAGGTGACAGCAAAAAATTCCAGTTCTAAGATGTAATTTTATATTGTCTTGCAGTGGTTCCAAACCTTTTGTAGCCCATAGTCCCCTTTGGACCATATTTTTTTTCTCGTGTGCGGCAACTAATGTCATTTTTTTATGCGGTGCATTTATCAAAATCCGGTTGCAAAATTTCAATCAAAGAATTGTAACAGTTTTATTTCATAGGTGGCAGAAGGGGGTTCCTTCCAAAGCAATGTTACTTCGCGAATATTTGCTTCCAGAACACTCTTCGTATTGTGACTGTTGGCGTTCTTAGACCAATGTGAGGCCAGGCGCATTGGAAGACCGGAAAGAAAGGCGGCTTCTTTGACTTATGTTGAAGGTTGGAAGGTCGCTCTCTTCGACCAGCCTTCAACATTTTACAATCATTGCCAATGGTAGAGGGGTCACACTACTTGCCCATGACCAACTTTGGAACGTATTGGGCCAGCCCTGACACGACTGTTTCCGAAGCAAAGAAATTTTGCATTTGACATTTTTCCAAACGTTACTTAAATAATGAATTGCATAGTGTGTACTTAAATGTGGTTTGAATCAAGATGGCCTTAAAGCATATATGCTCGACCTATGACCCGCGGGCCGAATGTTGCCCTCGGAGTCATCTGAAGTGGCCCGTGACCTCAAACCTAATTTTTAAAAATGAACCAAGAGCCCCATCAATAGATGGGGACTTGAATGACCCGCGACATATTGAGTGACCTATGACACAGTTCCAGAGCATCTAAGCTGCCCGTGATACCATTTCACGTCATTCAAGTCACCCACGGCACAGTTACAGTTCACACAAGCGGCTCATAACACATTTCCACATGAGTTAAGTGATTTGGGAATGTGTTGCGAGCCACTTGAGTGACCCATGGTACAATTACAGAGCACTTAAGCAACCAGCGGTACATTTGCAGATCACTTAAGTGGCAAGGTTCCAGAGCATTTAAGCGCAGTTCCACATCACTCAAGTTACCCGCAACACAGTTCCAGTTCACCCAAGTGACCCGTGGCACAATTCTAGATAATTTGAGTTGCCCGTGGCACACCAATGAAGTGGCTCGCACTCTCTTAAAGCATGTCATTCCTATATACATGGAACTCCTGAAATTCTCTAAATTAAACAGATATTTCAGCCGTTTTAAGAGCACCGTAGACCGCTGAAGAAAGTTGCGCTCTGGGGCACCCTACCCAGTTGAAAGTGCTTGCTTACGAATTATCCTACTCACAGAAACCATAGTACCAAATATCATTATCACGAGACCCCTCTAGCTGTGCCCAGATTGAACCAACATGCGTTAAGACTGCCCCGATTATTCTACGTGAACTTACCTATGTGAGTACACCCCCCTCCCCCTTCAAAGCGTAGGAGGTGGTGTGATCGCACCTGTCACAAACACGCCCTTAAAGGCAGGTCTGTTACTGAGATCTGCTAAATAATTTAGCCGTAGGTGGACGAAGACGCTTTTATTCCTTACCTACGATTTCAACGAAGGCATAGGCTGGCATGATAACCAATCGGCTGTCTGGCAAATTCGGAAAATATATTTTGAAGATATTAAAAAAAACACAATTTATCCATTGGGTAAATGAGACAAATATTTTTTCTAATTTAAATTAAATTTGATAAATTTAAATTGCTTAATGATTAAATAATGTTTAGAAATTTTTTCCAATTGAGATAGTAGAAATTCCATCGCAAGGATGGGCTAGGTCAGGCCTGTCATTTATGGGCGGGGGGCCGTTGCCCCCCCCCCCGGCTTTTGAAAATACACTAAAAATGGTATATATATATATATATATATACACACACACACACGAATATATATATACATACATTTAGTACATGTGCTTTGCCGCCCCCCCCCCCGGAAAAAGTTGAAATGACGGTCCTGGGTTAGGTAACGTTTCATCCTTTCCCGATTCATCCGTAAGTCGAAATAGTGCTGTTTCATCCTCAGTTAAAAAAAGTCACGTTCTGTGATTCTCTCTTCCCTTCAGCCCTCCTTTTCTCTCTGTCTTAACCCCCCTTCAAGCCAAAGAATAGATAACATTTCAAATTTGGATCTTTCTACAGCAGCGACTGGTCCAAAATCATGCTAATAACGATTCGCGATAACCGTGTGGTGCGTTTTAAAATATTAAGAGTGCTCTCAATGTGCCTGATTCTACACTCGCGAGATCGATACCCGTTTTAGGCCAGGATTACACTGTAAAAGTGCTTTTATAAAACTTGAAAAATACAACCAATAAACTGATCGATTGCATTAGCTCGAATGTAACCGATCAGCTTATTTGTTGCATTTTTGAAGTTTTATACAACACTTTTTACAAAACTTTTATAGTGTAATACCAGCTTTAAACGTTCATCATTCATATTTGTCATAGTTTGATCATGCAAATGCATAAAGTCATGCATTACTCAACACAAGACCTCGGGATCATCTGATGTAGCTGCGACCTCAAACCTAATTTTGTGCAAATTAACTAGGTCTAGGTGGAACAGACCACATAAATTTAGTAACGTGATCACAGCACGTATTCAAAAGATATCGTTACGATCTGACCAGGGAATTTGTTAGTGTTAGTACACATCCATGCCCAACCCGGGATTCGAACCCAGACCTGCAGAGTCAGAAGCTAGCTAGCTCCCTTATCACTGGACTGCCAGGCGGCGTCATATTTACAGATCATTCAAGTGACTCGCGGTACACTTCCACATCAATCAAACGGCCCCACGAAACATTTCTACATAACTTAAGTGACCCGCGGCACATTTATAGAGCACTTTAGTGACCCGAAAGTTCCACATCACTCAAGCGGCCTATGCCGCATTCCCACATGACTCAAGTGACCTCGCGACACATTTCCAAATCACCGGATTGACCCGTGGTCCAATTCCAGAGCCCGCGACACATTTTCAAACCAATTAAGTGACCCAAACCATAGCCCACTAAACGATTATGTACGTTTCGGCCGTGCCCAAACTCTCCTAAAGCTTGAGCAACCTTGTGACAGGTGCTGCTCTTCTAATGATAGACATGCACAGGTGCTCTTTACTCAAAAAGGTATTGAAGAGTCTACTCCGTACCTCATTTTTAAGATGCCAACATACGGACGGGAGGGAGGGAGATCTAGTGGATGAAACAACCTGAGGATGAAACGGCACTATCTCAGCAAAAAAGAGGATTAAACGGTAAAGAACGAATCCTGAAATGTTAAATGAATCGATAGCCATTACGATTTAAAAGCTGTCTAATTTGACCTGACATTGACAAGTTTTCAAAATGTAACATTAACAATCGAAAATGAAAGACGAAACTCCTTTCCTTGGTGCCAAACAATTTGTTCATCTTATCTCGACTGATAATGACTAGAGGCAAAGCAAGCATTGGCACACCTGTTGCGATCGAAGCGTCGTATTTTCCACAGCGCGCGAAAAAATACAATACCTGGAATTTATGATAGGCGTAATGTGTTTGTCGTTATAGATTACACCATTTTCTAGAAGAAAATATATCGGGTTCGGTAAAAGAAACCATTAAAGTCACGAAAATCGATTGAGGCAATTTTCTTTTGATGTGAAAGGTTAAATCTTTTCCAACTCTTTCGTTACCCGCGCAAAAAAAAAAGGAAATGCATTATTTTCAGTTCCATTTCTTTAATTTAAGGAACAGTATTTTAAAATTATTTCTCCAAGTTATCGTAAATAAAAGTCACATTGTTTTCTTGAAAATGAAATTCTCACGCTATCGCGTCGATTAGTCAGAGACGATTGTGCAATTTTATTGGTTAAACAGAACGTCTCCATTTCGAAGTTCAATGAACTTACAGAATATATAGGTATCCATTTGTGATTCAGATATCGAGGAATCGTATCTCATCAGTCCATTGTTCCGTATGAGTTCGAGAAACGTAAATCAGTATTATATTCAGTATTTAGCTCGTACACAAAAAAAATTCATTTTTTGGTGAGCTTGCTCAATCTACACTCATGTCCATAGATTAAGGATAATTCAGAATCGCACGGAAATCGAAAGTAAAAATTTCACCTGTAGAATTATCACACACATCTGCAAGAATGATATGCAAATTTCAGGAAGCCACCAGATGATGCCGATAGTACGTCACAGTGACGAGAGTATATAAGAGGGGGGTATATAAGGAATGGTGGCAAAGAAGTGAAATTGTTCACAAGAGTTCTGTAAGGCGCTCAGTGCCATAAGCGAATAGTTATGACACAGAGGAAGCATGTGGATGATTTTTTACGTGGTAGAATTATTGGCCGCCTGGAATGTGGGCGTACTCAGATGGAAGTATCCGAGGAACTTGGTATTGCCCAAAGTGTCATCGCTAGGCTTTGGCAACGATTCCAAGATAACGGAAATGTCAGTAGACGTTACAGTACAGGTCGCCCCCGAGTTACAACGCCGAATGAAGACCGGTATTTGGCAGTAACTGCCAAAAGAAGCAGACGGCGCACAGCATCTGACCTGTCTCGTCAGCTATCTGCAGCCACGGGTACCACAGTTTCAAGGCAAACCGTGTACAGACGTTTGGGAGATATTGGTCCATATGCTCGCAGGCCTGTCAGATGTGTTCCGCTCACGGCAACTCACTGTCGGCAGCGATTAGATTGGAGTAGAGAACATGCAATGTGGACATCATCACAGTGGGCTTGTGTGATGTTTTCCGACGAGTTCAGGTTTAGCTTGCAGTCTGATTCACGTCGGACTTTCATATGGAGAACGCCAGGTACCCGTTACCACCAAGACAACATCATTCAACGACACCGTTACGGTGGTGCAGCATTGCTCGTTTGGGGTGGAATTATACTGGGTTCCAGAACAGATCTGCATGTTCAAACCGGAACCATGAAAGCCCAAATTTATCGGGACATCATTCTGGAACAACATGTACGTTTGTTTAGGGGTGCTACGGGTGCAGAATTTGTGTTTATGGATGACAACGCCCGTCCTCACCGAGCAAACATCGTAAACGAATGCTTTGAATCTGAGGATATAACCCGTATGGAATGGCCAGCATTTTCACCTGACTTGAATCCGATAGAGCATGTGTGGGACATGCTTGGCCGACGAGTTGCAGCCCGTCAACCACCTCCTACATGTGTACCGGAACTTCGGAGAGCATTGCTTGCTGAGTGGAGTGATCTTCCCCAAGATCAGATCTATAATTTGATATTCAGCATGCCTAGGTGTTGTACGGACTGTATTTTTTCGCATGGGAGACATACAATGTATTAACTATCATACCAACCATGTAATAGTAAGTTTTTGTAAAGGAGATATTTTTTACAATTGCTCCAGGGAGCAAAAATCGTAGTTTTTATGAATGGTATCATACATACACCATCGTTTTTGTCTTTATCTTTTGTTTAATAAATGGGCTTTATGAATAAGTGACGTTTGTTTTGTTTCTGAACCTTTATTTGCCGGAGCTGGCATTATCCTTAATTTATGGACATGAGTGTATTTGGAGGATCAAACATTTTTTTTATAAACGAATGAATTGTTTTTTTTAAATATATTTTCGATGTCAATAGCCTGATATGCATAATCGTCTTCATAAATTGTATGACAGTGCCATCTAATGAACTCCTCCAATAAATGGATATGCAATGAAACGCGTACCCTTTCCCCCCTCTACATAATGGTTCGAGTCCCGTATATACAGGGCAACTTTCAGCCCCCGCAATATTTTCTTCATTTCAACGCATCTGCTCTGATCCAATTCGTACAAACAAAAATCGTCATATTCCTTTACAAATGAGTTCCGAAGCGAGGAAACCAAGTACTAAGCCAGGTTTGGTAGAACCCAGGTACTATGAAAGCTCATACAAGCCCCTCTTAACGGACACAATATAATAAAAGTATGCTTTTTAAACCCGCGGTTAACGATCACCCCTGATTTACGGACGATTTTTTTGTCCCATCGGTGTCCGCAAAAGAGAGGTTTTAATATATTCACATTGTACTGTTTGCAAATTGCGGTACAGTATGTTGCTGACGTTTTTTTCGCCGCGTCGCTTTAATACGTCAGCTATAAAGAAAGGATCTGAATTTCATTAGACGACGAAGGATGAATTACACTGGTCTTCCTTAAAGTAGAAATTTTCCTTTTTGAAACGAAGTTTGTAGCAGCTTTTTTCCCTATGCAAAAAAAAAAACTCTCTGAAAAGAACAAACTAACAATTCACTACGAAATACTAAGAACACACTGCGACTATTTAGGAGCTTAAAGGACATTTTGGAGTATCTAACACCATCGGAACTTGATAGATGGCGCTACAAACAATACTGCAAGAAATTTTTTTCGAGCAGACTAAATTGAACGAAATTTATGAAAAATGATTAATCAGAGGAAATGAAATGTTTAATTGAAAAAAAAAAAAGGTTGAAAATGGCCACTTTTGATCAGTGGAAAGCTGTATGCTGTTGAAGGTTCACGCTAGTGCATGACTACTAACTAGTAGCATTGAATGGCATGGACCAGTATTTCCCGACATTTCCGAGTAACGAGCACCGTTTATGCCCAACATCAAAACACTATCACCAATTACGAAAACTCTGACATGTATTCTAACTCAAACTAGCACGGAATAGTTTGATTAGGGCGACAATCAAGACTGACTCATAACATTGCGAACGTACAGGAATAAAGTAAGGAATATAGACCGCTTCCAATATCTTGGGGAAATTCACCTGTAGTTCTTATTCCTATAGAATGATCATTACGAGGCCAATTACTATCAGGGCGTACTATTTATAAAATATTCGTTTAATGTATAAAGAATATTTATATACATAACCATATTCTATTTCATTGACACAGTTGCAGTTCTAGAAAATTTTCACGAAAAAGGATAAAACACCTGGTTCTGTCAAACACACCATTTTTGTATGTTTTGCTTACGAAATAGAACAGGTGGATAGGATTATCCTTTAGATTCAAGTAGGTTTTTCCGTCAAAAATTCCGAGGTTTTTTCATCAATGGATTTTCTTTACCAATGCCATGGCCGTTCACATACAGTCTTCTCAACCTTATATTGACTAACGTAGCTGAACAAAAAAAATTACGTATATAATAGCAAAGACTAATAGTAATGAAAATAACATGAACAGCTTGAACGGTCATGAGAAGTAATAAAAATTGTCGATGCCGAAAATAAAGCCGTAAAATAAACCTGCCAAAGTACATGCAGAGAAATAACAAACAATGAAGATTATTGACATCCACACGAGCGTGACTAAGATTCCAAGGAATTATTTGCAACATTTCAGATATCCACATGTCAATTTCATCATCGCTTGGTGCATTCAGAATCCAATTATTCATAGGGTTCTCAAATTGTGCGCCGCGGTGCCCGCCAACTTTTGTCATGGGCGCCACGGATCGGCTGTCCTGACAAAGGTTTTTTTCAAGGAGATTCTTTGTTACACTGCTCTGGAGGGGAAAAAGCTTGGGAACCCGTAGAATTACCCATGGATTTGGAATCGACTAGGTTCACGGTAAAACGCCTATAAAAGGGAGCGGAATCGTCAACCATCTTTTAGCAAAGAACAGATTCGCCGCTTCAAATGATGTCTGGAAAATCATTGAAATACAAAACAAAAAAAAAAACCAGCTGGATAGGAGAAAGCAGAGTTCTTTGATACCCTAGGCTGACTCATCCACCATCTTTGAGAGAGGTGTGACGAAAATATTATCGCTACTGCCAAACGCTCTATATTCCCCCCCCCCCCCAATCCTTCTTTCTTTTAATGTATATGTCATTTGGAGCGGCATAACCAGTTTTTAGTTCAAAGATGAAGGACGATGTGCCTGCTTTCCTTTTCAGGCGCCTTAGGAAAATCTATTGGCTACAACTAAGATCACTAGAGAAGCAGATGTACTCATCGTCCTCCATCTAGGAGCGGGAAAAACCAGCTTATTGATTAAAAGTGACGTCTAATCGTTGAAAGAAAGCAGGATAATGAACAGAAATTGGCTATAACATTCATCATTCATATTAATGATGAATTGGCTTAAACGTCTGACGTCACAATTTTGCTCAAAGATCGCGGATGAGCCAGTCTATCATTCCATGGAGCCCCAGTACGCAGGATCATCGAGGTGACGACAACTCGCATCATCATCAGTTACAATCATATCTGTGTTAATCACCATGTTAGGACTTGAAACTACGTTTTTTTTTTTCAGTGTCCATAAAATTCACGGGACATGATGAAGGGGCAGTGATCTGGCTTTACGGCTATATAATATAGACCTACAGATGAAATAAATTCTAAATTTACATTTTACTTGTTCACGCATAATTCTGTTTTTGAAAAAAAAAAAAATACCATGTAATTCTCCGAATACAGAAGGTTATAAATACTGTATTATGGAATTGGGCTTTAAAAAAAAATGATGCATTAATGACACAAACGGTACATTTTTTTTTTCTTTTCGTCTCAAAGCATTCAAGGTCGCCACACTCTCCTAACCAAGCACGTCGGAGAAATGCATCATCCCAGAATGATATTCCGGGTTGTAGTGTAGAATATCTGTAAACAGAAAGGACTTACACAGAAAAAAAAAAAAAGAACTTTCGAGCTCAACCGACATGCCAATTAGGATATGAATTAGATATATTGAAAAATGAAAAGTCATCGCACCTCTGTATGCATTATTGAGTAAAGTAATTAAATGAAAAAGAAGATATAAAGAGACTAAGCTGCTTTGTCACTTGCATTATGTGTATGTATGCCAAACATGGATTCGAGAAATTAGCTGCGGTTAGACAAAAAAAAACGCCATGATTTGGAATAAGTTTGTAAAAATTTTGACCAGTTTTCCTTCTGATAGAAAACACATCGGAAGTGTTTCATACCTACTAGATTTCCATGCAGTTAGTAGCCAAAAATGCAAGAGTATTACTTGGAATACGGGACACATTTCTGTATAATACTGCATGATACCTGTTTCTTCCAGGGAGACAGAGCGGGAGTATGTTTGGTGATGGTGGTGTATAAAATACTGTATGTATATTATAGCTGCACATAAATCTCCCATATTTACAGAATATATGATCGCACCACACATGCTGTAAATTAGTGGTCCATCAAATTGTTTCAGACGTTTTTTATCAGCGGCTTCCCACAATAGTTTGGTAGATATTTCCCCATATAAAAGAACCAAAGCATAAGATAGACATAGAAATCAATATCTCCAGCTTGCCACGAAGCCCCTGACAAAGGTTGGCGACTCCCCTAAGGAGCCGTGACGCATACTTAGAAAAACACTCTTTTAGGGTGTGTACGGTTTTCAAACTCCTATGTCGTGAATGAATTTGTGTCGTGTAACTGTCCTTTCTGTGTTATAGAGTGAGAGTAATGGATACACGAAACTTAAATAATTTTCGAAGATCAGTAGGTATCCACTATTGAAAAGCTTCAAATTATAACTATAAGGACCCCATAAGCATCAAACTGAGTAGTTGTAGAATTATAGACCTATAGTATATCGTTATCGTAGACCGAGAATAATTTCGAGCCGCTAACATACAGCTTATTTCGAAAAGCCAGAGAGTCCCTGCAGCATATTACTTAAACGGGAACATAAAATAGCCGAAGGTAAGTCCGCTATCTCATCCGTTTCGCAACAAAAGCAGTTGGAGCGATGCTCGTATATATTTACAAATACCGAACGAGATATGTATTACATATAGATGTCATGTAAATTTTTTCGGAGCCTCCACTTCTCATAATTTATGGGGCGAACAAAGAAGTTTGCGTTTGCTCAATATTGTATTTCTCCCGTATTTGGTCGACCCATGCCAAATATTATGGCAAGAGACCATAGATCTCTCTCATTGTTTTATTCCAAGGAAAAAATCTTCTTCCTTAAATATATATAATCACAATATTCTATTACATGAGATCATTCCTAATTCATAATTATGGCATCATGTAGACAATGACGGGAGGGTAATTGATTGATAGATAGATACAACCGCTCACAATCAATGACCATTTTAGTAGGTTCGTATACTAAGAATTTTTCATATTTACCGGCTATTTTGTATAATCCTTAGCTCGTATTGGTTAATGTGATAAATCGCCATTACTGAAATATTTCCAGAGCAATATCCTAGACTGAAGTTTATGCATATGTTTTTTATGTTAGCACGTGTTGATAAATATGAAGAAAACCAATATTGACTGATGATAGTTTTTTTTTTCTTATTTAAATTTAATAAAAAAATTGTGGCAAAGTATGTGTAGTGCAGAGTTGTAATTTTGACCGATCAAAAACCAATTTCGACGAAAACATCAGTCAAAAGTGGTTTAACCACCGAAAAATGGTTCAAAGCATTGAAATGCATTGAGATGGTCTTGAAACTGATGTAGTATTAGTTTTAACTGTTTGTGTTTCATATTAAGCTTTGAATTAAAATCAATTTTTACTTTTAACGATCATAATAATATATTTTTTTAGAAAACAGGATTTCATTCATTTTCGCCGGAAGTGATTTTAACCAAGCATAAAACCTGTTCGTCAGCCATCAACTCGATGCAACGTACAAGCCATTTGACTAAAATGGGTACCTACTAAATAGAGGAGAATTGAGATAAATTGGCTGTACAGATATATATCTCAATGACTTTGCACCCCGGAAAACCACTGATTCTCGGCAACCACAGTTAACCGATCCATCAGATGAAAACACCTAGAACTTACTAGCGCAGATCATGAAATGATCAACTGAAAGAAAGCCTGATTTTACATCACCCGAGACCAGAAATACGCGAATCGCAGCAGAATTCCAGCAAAATCGATCTCATATTTTAACGGCAAACGAAATTTTCGTCTCAAAAAAGTAACTAAATTCTGGAATTATAAAATACAGAGAAACTTGCTACTGTATCCTGATTAGTCTTCTGATGTATAAGGTCTCAATTTCGATTCCATCAGTTGAAGAAATCGCCCGTAAGGAATGCGGCCATACACATGAAGCTTCATTCAATGACGATTTCGTGATATTTGATGTCAATCCTATCGAGACATTGTACTTGTAGTTTAATGCTAAAAAAACCTAGCCAAATGAAAGCCAGTTACTATAGGCTTTACAACAGCTACAACGAAAGAAATAGTCGAGTTCAATCTACAGATGCGCCAGGCGCATTGATCCCGCCTTGATACCCAGGGATGAATAAATCGTCAAAACTTACATTCCCGACTATGGTCAGCAAGTAAACCAGATGCTCGACGCATATAACTTCGAGTCGAGCACTTGGTTGAAAGAAAAAAAATTCATGTGTGTGTGTGTGTGCCCATCAACATTTTTACATGTCGGGCAGTAGATTTTTTCAGCCATGCTTCATAATGTTTTGACCAAAACCAGAAATGGTCATTGTGAAATGTACTCTTACGGCCGTATTCACCAACACAGTTTAACCTGCGATTGTAGTTTAAACTGTGTTGGTGAATACGGCCATTATAGTACCAACATGAGCTCTTCCATACTATTAGAGAACGCCGCTGTGGTGGTCGAGTGATTATAGGGATGGACTCGCATTACGAAGACCCAGCTTCATCATCCCCCCCCCCCCACAGTAGCGGTCGGATGAAGTTGGTTTTCTGTGGCTCCTAACTTCGTGCCGCGATTGCAAGCTGATCTCCCCGTTAAATAGTCTCGGCACAGAGAGCAACAACAGGCCTACAACAATACAAATATTCAAACATCACACTTCACCCAGAATTTGCTATAAAGATCGCACCACTATATATATACGCACTCAGACTGTTAGGTACACATATTCACATTTCCGGCACAACTCAATCGCTGGTAAATTACCCAAAGCGATAGACCGGTTTGAAAGAACTATCAAGCAAATGCATACGTAATTCTACGATTGAAGAAATGCCCACTTTTTGTATACCTGTGATGCTTTAGGATTGACGAACTTTAAAATTTGCACACAGAACCAGAAAACTAGTGTGTGAAAGCTCTATTCGAAAAAAAACCGATGTCCATTTGCATAAGAATTTTATATTGCATTAATTTTTTGCAAAAAGTATGAAATATTATTTTGACATTTCGTGGAGCATTCAATCAACTTTACGCAATTTATTTTTCCATGAGAAAATTTTGAAAGAGAACGAAACGGGAATTTAAAGTATAATATATAACTACATATAGATTCTATATAACATCATTCTATCAAGATCGACGCGCTAATGCATACACCCTGCATCATCTTGGCTGGAAAAATGTAAAGAAATGTAAATGAAGTGAATTATTTCTTCACAAGAAAAATAAAAAATTTGAAAAAATAAAGATTTTCCGACATTTATGTTTTTGATGCATTTATTGGCTATCAAAAACGCAAAAACATTTCGAAAATTTAAAAAAAAAAAAATGAATGCTCGGGTACGGAAAGGATATAAAGTTCACACGCGGAACCAGAAAACTAGTAAAACTTTAATCGACAAAGTTAATGTCCATTTGCATTAGAAATATTTATTCAATAGAGTTTTATTGCATGATTTAAAAATGAAATTTAAATATAAAATTTATGCAAATTTTTAAACTAGAAGGTGAACGAAAAGCAAATTAGAAATATACTGTAATTTACAAGCACTGTAGTTCAAGCTTCCAACTTGAGCGTTCTATTAATTGAGCTTGCCAGTTTTCGGAATGCTCTAGGAGCAAATTTCTGGACGAGAAACGAGATTTATGTTACAATAGCGAACAAGCCCGGTTATTACGCAAAAGTTGGAACGTATCACAATACATTATGCACCTCTTGAAAAATTCATACTAATTTCCTAGTCCAGTCTCGTTTTTTTACACTGAAGAGCGCCAAATTGACGTTTTCGGAATCGGACAAGGGCAACTAAAAGACAACTCAATTTCATGGTCGAACGGAAAAAAAAGAGGAGAAAAACTTCAAAAAACAGGGGCGGAGAAATGACAAAAGAGATTACTCTTCATATAAACACTATATGTTGCGCCATAACCCTTTATTATTATCGCTATGCACTTGCCAAGGACAACAATCATCTCTCTCTCTCTCTGGAAAGAGATTGAAGATAAGGTTCAGCTTAATAGGACTTATCTTGCATAATAAGAGCGAGAAAGAGTCTTATGAGAAGAAAATAACCGTTATTTCCTTCTTTCCATCTGGAGTATGTCATGACACCTACGGAAGAACAAAAACATGATGCATACGGGAAATTCGATACGCTTTCTCCAAAGAGAGAGATGATTCAATACACGGGATGAAAAAAAAAAGCCGCACGTTATGAACCATTAACATAATATTCAAAGCAATTACGTAGAATGAAATTTGATGAAGTTTCAAAGAGAGAGATGCGATTAAGCGTCACCGAGAAACTAAAATCAGTCCGAAGACTGGAAATTCAAGGTTAGATTAGATTTACAGAGTCAGGGAAAACTTTCATGAAATATTTTTAAAATTATCAAAAAACCAGCCAATTGACATTAAAAAAAAATGCGTGTTACACTCTCGTGGCGTAGAATTTTTTTTATTGAAAAAATAGTTTAAAACGGCACTCACAGATGGCGCTTATGAAAGTTGTAGTATGGTAAATTCGACATTTTTTCCAAAAATAGATATGAAGTGGTTAAAGTCAGACAGGTAGGTGTTAGTCGATTGATCCCTTAGAGGAGGTACGGGGAGGTTTAGGCTTCTATACCTCCTCTAAGATTGAGCCTCATTTTCAGAACAAGGAAGTTTTACTAGAATTGTTTTCATAGAGTTCCATGTTAAAATATTTTGTTATTTCACAATCTAGAGGCTAACTATTGAAGCTGAGACTTGGTCAATTTTTTCTTTCAATAGTTCAGCACTTCTAGATTGCATTTCTGAACTAAAATCAGAATTGTTGAAAATGTGACTCAACGCCACTCTGACTTCAACCTCCACATGATTCAATATTCGCAAGAAAAGACAAACGTTACAAAACCATTAACATTATATTCAAAGCAATTACATCGAACGAAATTTGATGAAGTTTCAAAGAGATGCGATTAAGCGTCAAAGAAAAACAGAAATCAGTTCGAAGACTGGAAATTCAAGGTTTTGGCATTAGATTTGATTGGCAGAGTTGGCGAAAATTTTATGAAACGTTTTGAAAATCAATTAAAAAAAACCCCAATTAATTGGCATTAGAAAAGTACGTTTTGAACTTATATGGCGTAAAAATGTTTTTTGATTTATTAAAAAATAACTTAGGATTTCACTCACAGATGACGCTTTATTATAAAACATGATGTATGGGGAAATTTCGACATACTTTTTTTCCAAAGGGAGATACGATTCAATACACGGGGGGGGGGGGGAAGCCAGACGTTATGAACTCCATTAGCAAACATTATTCAAAGTAATGACATCGAACGGAATTTGATATTTCATCAAGAAAGATGCGAATAAACGTTAACGAAGAATACCGAAATTAGTGACATTGAATCTGATTCAAAGGACTAGCGAAAATTCCATGAAATATTTCAAAAATTACATTTAAGGCTGGGATTACACAATAAAAGTTTGATAAAAGCCCTTTTACAAAACTTGGAAAAAAAACAGCCAATAAGCCTATTTGGTTACATTCACTCGGATATAAACGATGCGTTTCTTGGGTGCATTTTTCAAGTTTTATAAAATAACTTTATCAAACTTTTTCAGTTGGCATTAAAAAAAAGTGCGTTTTGCACTCACATGGAGTAGACAACTATTTTTTTTTGATCGATTGAAAAATAGTTCAGAATTCACTCACAGATAGTGCTATGCATTAATACTCAACGTAACACATAAATAGATATTAAAATTTAAACAGACATATTTCTCTTTATGATGATGAATCAGATCTCAATGACATTTACAAAACTTATTCCTTAGGATCCCGAAATGAGTGGTTTTGCATTTTGGCATACTTGTTTGCAGCCAGTTGCTAAGCATAATGAAAATGCAATCTGAAAATATCGCCATTCGATCGCCTTCTGGGATTCCAGAATCTTCCTCAATCTGTGTTAGCAGATAATTTGGGTTTAATAACGTAGCATTTGTATTCTTGGTAGAGTCGTGTTTTTTTAACGTTCGAAACAAACATTTTGTGGCTGCACTGGCGAAATTCAAAGCCTACTGAGATATCCAGTCTGGATCTTATCGTATAATCGGTATATTTTGCATATTTTTACAGCGTGTATGATGCCAAAAATTGTTAGATCGTAAGTTGTATTTAGGAAACTGATTTCGTGGTTTATCAATATGATCACTCCATTCTGACATTTCCAAGAACTACGTTAGTCACAAAACATTTTCTACGGAGGGAGCTCGCAACAAATCGAAACTGATGTGTTTCACCAATAACATCGTTCGATCTTTTAAATTCGCGATATCTGGGATACATCTACGATACACAAACAATGCTTTTCCAACAAATTCCCACAGCCTAAAGCAACAAGGACTGAGATCGGTGGCCAAATCATTCTGCTGCCAGAGAAATGTTTTGCAATACACGCCGTGATTGGGAACTGATGTAGAGTTGTGCATGTGATCTTGAATTAACATGGTAGAATCGGGGCATCGTCTTCACTGCAGCAGTTGTGAACCGCATTGGAATACCTGGCAGTATTGACAGGAAAAGACACTGGATCACTTTAAAATCGGAATTACTGAATTTGAGTAAAAACTCCGTGTAGAAAATATTAAAAACACTTGATCTGGTCCTAGCATTGGATCTTTGATGAAAAGGATGCCAATACGGTTCTATTAAAAATTGATCAAAGAGAGCGCCAGTGAGCTCGATTAACGGGAAATTGTTGATAATAATTATCTTCGTCTTTGGTTCTCTATGAGGAATTAAATACCCCGTAATGTTCTTCGTGCACTTGTACAGTTCTTAGATGGCTTTTTTCTCAGCCAGAGATATCAAGGAAACAGTTATTTTCCGGATATTATGCTGAGGTGAGCTCGGAAAGAAAAGTCATCACGTCTCCGCCGGGACTCGAACCCAGGCCCTCCCGCATACCGGGCAAGCATGCTACCATCTACACCACTGGAGACACATGAATCTGCCTTCCTAATTTCACGCACTGTGTCGTGAGGCGCTGAAGTAGAGGCATTAGTAGCCTCTCTTAACTTCAGGAAATGGCCCCCGGGTGGGACGGTTTAGAGAGATTTAGATGGCTTTTTTCTCAGCCAGAGATATCAAGGAAACAGTTATTTTCCGGATATTATGCTGAGGTGAGCTCGGAAAGAAAAGTCATCACGTCTCCGCCGGGACTCGAACCCAGGCCCTCCCGCATACCGGGCAAGCATGCTACCATCTACACCACTGGAGACACATGAATCTGCCTTCCTAATTTCACGCACTGTGTCGTGAGGCGCTGAAGTAGAGGCATTAGTAGCCTCTCTTAACTTCAGGAAATGGCCCCCGGGTGGGACGGTTTAGAGAGATTTAGATGGCTTTTTTCTCAGCCAGAGATATCAAGGAAACAGTTATTTTCCGGATATTATGCTGAGGTGAGCTCGGAAAGAAAAGTCATCACGTCTCCGCCGGGACTCGAACCCAGGCCCTCCCGCATACCGGGCAAGCATGCTACCATCTACACCACTGGAGACACATGAATCTGCCTTCCTAATTTCACGCACTGTGTCGTGAGGCGCTGAAGTAGAGGCATTAGTAGCCTCTCTTAACTTCAGGAAATGGCCCCCGGGTGGGACGGTTTAGAGAGATTTAGATGGCTTTTTTCTCAGCCAGAGATATCAAGGAAACAGTTATTTTCCTCACGACACAGTGCGTGAAATTAGGAAGGCAGATTCATGTGTCTCCAGTGGTGTAGATGGTAGCATGCTTGCCCGGTATGCGGGAGGGCCTGGGTTCGAGTCCCGGCGGAGACGTGATGACTTTTCTTTCCGAGCTCACCTCAGCATAATATCCGGAAAATAACTGTTTCCTTGTACAGTTCTGTTACGTACACGAAATCTTCTGTTTTGGCCAACAATTATTTATACCCCACTTATTTTATGCCCACCCGTTACTTACGGGAAATGCGCTCAGGGAAACAAACTGCCCAATTAGATTCCAGACAAAAACAAGAAATGAACCATTGACCATGAAATCCAAGGGAAAAAAATCACCACGTGGTCAGTTCTAGGAAACATTTCTTATTTTGGTCTTCATTTTCTTCTCTATCGGTCGATTAGGAGACAATCCAAAACAGGACACTAAAAGAAGGAAGACTACAATAATAACCTTTTCCGGAATTTCTTTTCTATAATTGTCCGGAAGGGGGTAAAAAGCATACTCAAACACGCAAAAAATAATGCTCTCGGATGATTGGTTTTTCTTTTGGAAGTTGACCATCAGGAGCACGCTATCCAAGACTAATGGAAATTTTCTTGAATAAAGAACATTATGCTCTTTTCCTGAACGCTTTCAAGTCTCCTAATGAAACACGGAAACTGTACGAACAGCTACATGCGAGCAAACAAATCTCTTGCACCAATAATTTTTTTGTTCAATCAAAAAGTTTGATCTACTTCGTAAAGACACCAGGAGCTGGACTTCTTTCATTCTCTATTGAGTATTTTAGTATGGATTATATTGGGTTGATTAAATACCGAGGTTTACATTGGATAATAATGTTTGATAATATGAACTCAGTCACTGCTAGGGGATACAATCGAGGTCCACGTCTAGCCGTGATAATGGATGTCACACGTATGTAGCCGATGACAGGGAGCAAAGGGGGGAGGAGAGGGTGTAACTTACTCTCCCGATGAGTCCACGTCGTCTTGAATATATATATTTCATGCGTCCTAGTTTTCAGCATTTGGTCAACAGAACGTTTCTTCAAAGCCCTTCTCCTTGCACTTTTTGGCTCCCCGAGTCCCAGGCCACACGATGAGGCATGGATTCAAAGAGTGCGTATGGAAATATGCTGCCGATATATTAATTGTCCACCACAGCTGAAGCTGTCCATAATTCACGTGTACATCTTTTTCAAGTGTCCAAAACGGGCCCAATAAAATTTTAGTCCGGAGATATTAGATTTTATATATTTTTTATATTTTATAGTATATAGATTTCGGATATCCAAGTAATTACAGAGAAGTTCTAATAATGTTCCACGAATCGAAATAAGAACAGTTACGTTCAAACCTCTCTTTCTCGACCATTGTGTTGATGAATATTGCCAATGATAGGCGGATTTTGTGATTGACGGTGGGGGAGGGGGTGCCATATGGATGGCTTGTTCGGCATAGCAAAAAAAATCAACCAGACTTGCTTCGAGTAAACTGGGTTTGAAATCAGTCATCACCGTGATAATGGATCAATTCTTGTGGTTCAATCGAGAATTTCAACGATTCCCAGAACAATGCTGAAAATGAAATTTCAGAACATTTTTTAAATACACTTGAATGTCGAAATTTCATTTCCCGATTTTGTGGAAATGTATAGTTCACTACAAACTTGCAGCACCTCTTAACCGATACCAAAATTGTTGAATGCATGGCCGACTCGGTTAACGAAAATACAGCAAAAGATGCCCCTTAAGAAAGAATTAGGAAAAAGTGACAAAGTGAAAAAATACTAATCATGCTGTAAAAACGCTGTCTCATTTACTGGAGAAAAACTGAGAAGATAGGGCCCCAAAATATTTGCAGCTTTTGATAGTAAATCTGCAACTAGGGGGGAGCAAGCGGATCTGGTTACCCACGTGCTGGACCCCAGAGGCGTAAATTTCACCCTTTAACATCAAAGGCAACATTACAAGGGTGAGCCAAAATGTGTGCTTGCCCAAGGCCTCCTAGTGTTATTTAGGCTGCTCCGGCTGACCAAGTATCTAATTCGGCCCTACTTGATAGTATAGACGACATTGATGCATATTGTTCGCTCTTTGAGCCTTCACAATCTAAGCTTAAGGATTATTTTAAATAAGATATGTAAATAAAAATTGAATTGAAAAAAAAAATCTAACATATATATATATTTTTTAGTATATTTTACATATACGGTGGTTAAACATACTACAGTCGAATACCGTTATAGCGAAAATCGCGTTTTAAAAAAACACTTCTCTAATCCCAAGATTACATAGGAACAAAATATGGAATTCCTTTATAACGCAATTTCATTATAACGAAAAGTCATTTTTCGGATCTCTTGGAGTTCGTTAATACGGGATTCTCGACTGTATATTTAATTTAACCAATAATTTCATTAGCAAAATATAGTACGGTATATTTAGTGTTTATGAATCGAAATTTTCGGTGTTTTTCCTTTGTTAAGCAAAAAAAACTATTTATCGAGAACTCTCTATTTCGAAATTTTTTTTGGTCTCGTCAGTTTCGAAATAGAGAGGTTTGACTGTATATCTTTTATCAGGACTGTACCAGAAACTTCTCACGGAGAAAAAATACCAAATCGATGAAACGATAGACTCGACAATTTTGTTCCATACACACATATATGTGTGTGTTTGGAATAAAATGGTCGAGTGTCATTTTCTCGAATTTCGAGGGAGAACAGACCCCTTAAGCCCCTCCCCCTGTGGTACGGCCTTATTATAAGTTACACTTCACGTCATTCGGAATCAATGACGGACAAATAAATATTTGTTGATCGGCATGCTGCTATATAGACACACACGGGAGTGTATAAGAGAGTCTAGCGACGAAACAATTATATTGTTTTGTCCTGCACCACACATAATCGAGAAGCGATGCGACGAAAAGAAAGAGGTGCGTGACTTGAGCAAACCTGTTTGTTCTAATTGGTCCGTTTCTCCATTTTTTTTTGTTTCCCTCTTCTGCAGAGGGATCATCATCATCACACCCTTAAATTTCAGATCCCCACCTCTGGTAATTTTCTCCATCCTCCTCCTCTTTTACTATGCGTGGACATCTCTCCCTCCACCCCTATGCATTTTTTTTCTTCCTATATATATATAGTCGCAAAATCTTCTTACTCATACCTCTTCACTCCACTATGAACGCAGTCATAATGATTGACCATAATGACAGCCTAGGCTCTGTTTTCTAACCCGTACGTGGGACAACTATTTGGCCACGATCGATGGTGTGCAAATCCCCTAATCGTGGTTGGAATGTTTACATTTCTAGACTAGCTAATGTTATCTATCTTCCGAATCAATAGAGTGACTAATGAGAAAGAACGTACATATTGTCAGAATGTCATATTGTCATATTCAAGCTGTGACAGGACTCTCTTAACGGGAGAGCCGAGCCCAGACCAAGTTGAGAAACCACAGAAAATCATCAGATGATGCATTCGGCATTGAAGAACCCACAAAGCAGATAATTAAAAACAAAAACAACATTTAGTTCAAAAGCCGAACACACCGCACTATGGATATGGAAGGGTAATTACATCATCGGATAGATCGAATCTACCCATTTTCTTTTCATATTCAAGGTCAAGAAGGTTATGAATTTCGGACATTGAAGAAAGGAAGAAAAGTGCAAGCGCCATAATAATAACAGTACGTAATGATAACAAATAGAAGAAACGCGTTGCAATCTTAAAAAAGGGGACAAGACCGACCTTGGACATCGAAAAGACACACATGCTGTATTGTGTAAATTGTATCTGGAGGATGGTAGATTGATGATAAGTGCATTTTGTGAGGGCGGGGGAAAATAAGGAGGAAGTGAATTGCAATGATATCGAATCAAGGAAGCAATCTTTTCGTCAAATATCCGCTTCATGTTACGTCGGACGTCGGCTCCCGATTCAATGAATTGGACACTAGGGGCCATTCAAGTATTACGTAAGCAGATTTTTAGCCATTTTTGACCCCCCCCCCCTTGTCAGCAAAATTTCGTCAGCAGCTTAGAATATTTCATATCTTCAAAAAGGTGTGGTTGATGACGTAAGCTACCTTCAAACCCCCACCCCCGTCATTAAAAGTCAGCAAATCCGAAACCCTCTCCCCCCCCCATCGATGCTGACGTAATACTTGAATGACCTATTTTTGGCGGCATTACATAAGGTTCCTTTTACGTTGCTTCTAATGGGCAGCGACACTTAGTTTTGGCACAAGAAAGAAATTATTAATGACAATTTTATTTCTTACATTCATGTCTCAATGTATAATGAAGAAACGGGCGCGGTAGCCCAGGTCGTAAGACACTCGTCTAAAGTACCAAAAAATGTTTAGAGATGTCGTGAGTTCGATACCCGGTTCGTCCTTGTCAGAAAATTTCCTAACACAGTGGTAGAACAGAAGCGGTGACATGACCACGGGTAAAAGATTTCTACCGCAGGGAGTCCCCCCCCCCCATCGAGGGGTTAGTGCACCAACCTCTCGACGAGTATAAAAAACAAGCCTTCCGTTCGGAATCGGCAATGAATTGTAGGTCCTGGTCTAATTAGCCCTCGTGTGCAGAAGATGACCGCGGTGCGACAAAAATGCTTAAATGAGTATAATGAAGGGGGGGGGGAAACCACAGAAAGCGATTCCAACCACCACACGGTTTCGAAGAACCAGCCCTTTGGAACTAAAGGTGCCCCAAAAATCTGGAGACAATTCTTTTTGAGACGCGCACTGTGTTAGACCATGCACATAGTGAGGCGACTACGAAATACGGGAGTGCAGAATAGAGACTAGCGACGAAAACAATTGTATTGTTTTGCTCTACATCGCACATATACGAGCAGCGAGGCAGAGAGAAAGGGGCTATCCAACGAGCGCGAAGTGTTTACACCTCGATCTGCTGATTTTCGCTATCGGCTGATTGGTCAGTGTTTTTTTCTTCCCCCTTTTTTTTTCTTTCCTTCCTCTTCTGTGGAATCATCACCAAACCCTTACATTTCAGAACCCCTCCTACCATTTTCTCTATCCTCTTCCTCCACAGCTATGCATTTTTTTTCTTCTTGGTTGCAATTCTTGGAACTAGTACCTCTTCGCTCCACTATAAATGCAGCCTCATCCGTTATGGTAAATGTGATAAATACGGTTATTACGCATAAACGCGGAGTATTTTGGTGAGTTCGATAAATTTCATTAAATTCATCACTTCTATCGGCTATTATGCATAATATCCAAGCCTCGTGTCGTTGGTAAGCATGATAAATCGTACTATGATATCTTATACATAGACCGACCATATTTTCTCGGGAAAAATACGTGGAATTGTGCTTCAAAATACAGGAAAATACGGGACATTACTTATTTTTGGCATCATTTTTGGCGAAGTCGCCAATTCAACTAAAATTACAGGAAAGTCACCAATCGAGGAAAATAAAGCGCCACTTCAAATTCCAGTGAATCAAAAAAATAACATGACAAATATGTGAGATAGAAATATTCTTATTTGTAGTCGTAATTATCGTAATGCAATTTATGAGTTGGGAAGATAGTTTTAATCGTTGATTTCAAGAATAAAAATCAAGTTGGCTTCGTTGAAAATACATGGTAAACCGGGACATTTTTGCAAAAAAGTCGGGACTGTCCCGGCAAATACGGAACGTATGGTCACCCTAATTTTACATAATTCAAACAAATTGTGTCGTTATATCGGGGTACTATCGTAAAATTATTATATCGGGGACCGACTATATCACACAATACTAGGCTCATTTTGAATCACAATTTTTTAATAATTTTTCATTCAGTTAGAATTAAATTATCAAGTCTGCCTGCAGGTGGTAGATATGCCTGTAGCGTAGGTGGTCTACCTACGTGATCGTCGCGGACCATAGGTTGAGAAACGCTGTCATATGCTATTCAACACTTTACATCCAGCGGAAAGCGAAAGAGTTGTCCCCTCACGTAACTGAAAACGATGACAATGAGTCAATACAGTATGAAGCATTCCAACACCCATTACGCCACCGTATCATACACGCCCCCCCTTGGATACAGTAATTGACACGAACATACAAATAAAATGAGTTGATTTAACAATAGATTGTTCGTTTTATAGCATGATCCATCCGCTTTACTTCGCCATCAACACGTCGCCTAGGAAAACGACTTTTGCGCCTTACATACACGAAAATAATAAGAACAAAAAGGTGTCACTATTTAGCCACGGGAGTGGAAATGACACATTCCGGAAACCGGAAAAATGCCGGCGGATCCGAGTCTGATATTGCGTTTCCGAATGTTTCCGCTGACATCAATTCAGCCGTTTCGAAAGGACTCTTGTCGTATTTCTGACCAGCTTGATTAGGTTTGTACGCAGGGCCACCAATGACAATCGCGAGCTCGGTGAGGAAATAACAGTGGTATCCCAAAAAATGCTTCGGTCCCATTCTAGATCCAATTTTATATGCATTTTTTGGAGGAGGGAGATTTGGAATCCAAAAATCCTTACATTATTACGGGGGAAAAAAGAATTCTACAAAATATCCATACAAAAAAATATAAACGCTATTAAATGTGAATTGTCACAACAATTTCCAAAACACGAATGAAAGAAATGATTAAAAACTAATAAAAATTTAGAATTCATGAAAAAAAATAAAATAATTGAAAGAAATAATTATAATATCGAGTCTGTAAATAATTCCGGAATCCATGAAAATTCAGAATTGATAAAAGAAATAATTCCAGAATCGATGAAAATTCAGAATTGGTGAAAGAAACAATACCATAAACGCTAAAAATCCCAATTAGTGAACGAAAATTTTAGAATAGATGAAAATCCACAATTAATGAAGGAAATAATTTGGGAGAATTGGTGAAATCTTTCAATAATTTACCCCCCGCCCCCTTTATTTGAATATCGGCTCAAAGTTCATTTGACCACATTAAAGTACAGAAATTCATTTTATCACCTGTACCAAACATTATTTCTGTGCCCTCCACCGTGATTTTGGACGAAAAAGGTGGAAGAATTTGGTGTCCTGGGCATCAAATAACATCGGATTTTTCTAGCTATTGTTCCGAGAGGCAGAGCACCAATAATAAATTCTAAAATTATATTTTATTTAATTTCAAACTCAGACAACTTTTTACTTATTAAAAGAATTTGACGTATTTTGCACTTCTATTACGGTTTTAGTTCGGAACCCCCCTAAGCTCGAGGCCAGGCGCGACTGCAACTGCCGCACACCCCGGGCGGCTCTGGTCGAACGTCTCTAGAAATTTAATTATAATTCAAGGAAACAGTTATTTTCCGGATATTATGCTGAGGTGAGCTCGGAAAGAAAAGCCATCACGTCTCCGCCTGGACTCAAACCCAGGCGCTCTTGCATACCGGGCAAGCATGCTACCATCTACACCACTGGAGACACGTGACTCTGCCTTCCTAATTTTGAGGCAGAATATCCGGAAAATAACTGTTTCCTTGATATCTCTGGCTGAGAAAGAAGCCATCTATATCTCTCTAAATCGTCCCACCCGGGGAGGCTACTAATGCTTCTACTTCAGCACCTCACGACACAGTGCGTGAAATTAGGAAGGCAGAGTCATGTGTCTCCAGTGGTGTAGATGGTAGCATGCTTGCCCGGTATGCAAGAAAGCCTGGGTTCGAGTCCCGGCGGAGACGTGATGACTTTTCTTTCCGAGCTCACCGCAGCATAATATCCGGGAAATAACTGTTTCCTTGATATCTCTGGCTGAGAAAGAAGCCATCTATATCTCTTTAATTATAATTCTTAACAGACGTAATTAATGATATATCTATGGGGGGGGGGGTGATTATAAAGGCTCGAACCAGTTACACCGGAATGAAAATTTCATTTTTTTTTTAAATTGTGAATCTAAATAAATCTCATCCTCAGAATTTGTGAGAATTCTGACAATATCCTCTGCATAAGTTCTCTTCTTCATATTCGAGGATCAAATTCCACAAGAAATGGATTACGTCAAACGCGTTATTATATGAAGGAAGATAACGAAGTTTACTTTACTTATGAAATCGAGTTGATCTTTTCATGAGAAATACCCCGAGCAAATATCAAATACCGGCAACTGATAAAAGAACATCCGGCTTTTAATATTTTTATACAAAAACTTGGTGGTGCAGTCTTATCTGGCAAAGAACTGGAAAAATAACACAGTATAGGTATAGGTTACGCTCAGGGACACACCCGCAAGAATTTTAAGCGAATACGTCTATTTCGTATTCGCAATATACTGCATTTGGATTTCAAGATGTGAAAAAATATGTTGTAAAGATGTATAAATGATGTGTTCAGATGTAAAATACAACTTTCCCGCTATTAAATCGCTCGCCGTGTAGAAATTGGATTTTGATACAACACGCGCGCAAGAATATTTCCCTATACATCTGGTCCGCACATTCATAAGTTTGTTGTAAAGACTTCGATGGCTCAGAAATGCGTATCGTCTTTTTTTGAACTTCCGTGAATAATGTCTTTCGGTGATTAAAGAATGAACTGAATTGCGAATAACAAAATACAAGTTTTATCCAGAATTACGGGAATTTGGATTTGCGTGATTTTTTTTGTGAAAAATGCACACTTCTGAAATTCAAGCATAATCACGGGATATGCTAATAAATAAATATAAATAATGCTAAAAGATTATAAAGTGATAATTGAGAACTGTTTTATATGATCAGAATACCATATAATGAAACTACGCTGATTTTTCAGAGGCTACGGTGTACTATATAAACATGAAAACTTTTCCGTCATTTAGAAATGGAATTTCAAGGCTTTTATGGTAGCTGCTATTAGTGCCTTGAAAGCCACAATTTCTTACCTGAAACAAAGTTTTATTGCCGGTCTTAAAAAAAGTACTTGATGTGATGCTTTTCGATGACAATTCATCCTGTCAGCAACCCTCACTTAATATCGACCTAAGGGCAAAAAATGCTTTCTTTGCCTCCAAAATCAAGCAGCCCATTTCGTTTCATATGGCTCTAGGAACATTCAAAGTATTTAACACGTTACTTTTAATTGAGTACAGTCATTTTTTTAAGGAAAGGTCTGAAGTCCCACGACAGGTTGAATTTTATGAAGTCATGGGAAAATACCACGGGGCAGTGAGAAGAAAAAGACGCATTTTTCCAAATTTCTAGTCCCAATTTAATTCATGTTTATTTGTATTTGTATCCAAAATTGCATCCCCGACTTACGCGAATTCACCTTAAGCGGTTATCACCGGTCTCACCTACCGCATAACTTCGGGGTATTACTGTAGAATGAAATACTAATGTGTTAGGAGAATGAAAATTTTTTATGGAGTCTGAATTTCTATGACGTTTGGGCCCTGGTTAGCCCGCGCAGACAAAGTCACTACTTCCAAGAACGATCGAAAGCCAAAACAGTCCGGCGGCTACATTTGCAATACGCGTTTTGCATATGGGCAAACAAAAACGAGCATGGGGAGGGTCATCTTAATGCAAGGGAACAATCGGGCGCCCTAGGGTCATAAAACTCCACGATAAAATTTAATTTCAATATTAATTGTGCGAGACTGAAGTCCTCCCCTTCCCATGAAGGCCCTGTCGTGTGTGCGGGGTGGGTTCTTTCTCCCATTCTCTCCCGTGTGTCTTTTATGAGCCGTTTGGATAAATTAGTGTGGATTCACATCTACAGACACTCACCGTATCGTGTCAGACACGGCAAACATTCTTTAACATAAAACCAATGAACGTATCCATATCTATCGTATCGTGGCTACGCAGACAACAAGGCAACAAGGTCGTCAGTTTTGTTTTCTTATTGTGCTTCCAAATTTTTTTGCAACAAGTTTTTCTACAAAGGAATAAAGATAAATTCTCAAACTTCCTATGCATATTCTATAATTTATGACAGCAGCAGCAGATGTTTTCTCCCGCCTTTCATTTTAATTGCTACTTTTATTTCTTAAAATACAGCCCAATATTTTTTCCTTCAATTCATTCGAAATATCTGTCAACGATATATTGTTTTAGGTTTGCGGAGAAATGTTACAGCTCGACGGATAAAATAGCTGCTTATAAATTTGTTAGTAGGAATTGATGAACACCTAGAACAACACCGAAACCAACGTAATTTTGGCAATTCATTATAAAGGTTTTTCTTGTCCAAGACAGGGTAGATCGACAAGTGACCCCCCCCCCCTTCCCCACAGGAAAGAAGTTCCAAATAGATTATGTGGACGTGCTCAAGAGAAAGGAAATAAATCTGTAAGAGAAAGCTGTAAGAAAATGTAAGTGAAAGCTTTATACAGGGTAAACGTGGCTTAATCTCCCAAACAAAAGTGGGGAGTGACAGACGAGCGCAAGTGGAATACAAACAACCCCACCAATCCTGTCCTATCTCGAACCATTTCAAGTTATGGTGGATAGGGATCATGGAAGAAAAATGCGTCGAGTGACAAAAAACCGAATTTGTGAAGTTTCTCAAAGACCTATACGGAAACTAAGCACATACGTGGAAAGAACAGAAAAAATCCTATAAGGTGCTCCTTATCATTTTCATCAAAATATCTAAATAACGAGCTGCAAGCGCTGAAAGATTGGTGAAGTGCAAAATCAAATTGTCGTCGAAATTTATATCCGCAAGTACCCTTCTAGCTACAAATCGGTCAAATTTGACATAAAAATGTGTCCATTGCAACAGCTTTTCAAAAGACCCCATATCGGTGCTCTAGTTCAGGAGAAATTTTACCTTCTGTTTGCGATACATCACTGAAAGCTCAGTTATAATCGAAGCAGCATTTTAGTAGATTTTGACGATAATTCGATGTCGTAGTTCGCCAATCTCTCAGCGCTTGTAGCTCGCCATTAAATCCAAATATCCTGATAAAAATGGTTCCAATTTATAGGATTTTTTTCTGCTTTTTCCAAATATGTGCTTAGTTTAAGTGTAGCTCTCAAAAACTTTTTTTTTCTTCAGACTTAGCTCATTTTTCTTCCATAATCTATCATCCTCCATAATTCGAAGACTGTTTGAGATAAGACAGGGTTGGTGGGATATTTTATGTTTTACTTGGGCTTAGTCTGAAACAGACTCTGAATCAGAAGCCAATATCATTCCTGCGATCAGGGAGGTAAGGGTCTACATTGTTGTAGTTTTTAAGGGTAAATGTTATTTATCCAGGAATGATCAGGAATATCCATGGAGAGATCAGGCACACTGGAGATGGCCTAATAAAATGGACTAAATTTGGTACCAGAACAAAGAAACAGTGCGCAGGATAAACGCTAAGCAAAGAGGTAAGAGAGTCATTTGTGATGTTCTTCAAATAAATGGGTTGCCAGCAGAGAAGTATAATAAATTATTAAAAACTTCTGCCCTGCACCTGGAACTTTGCTTTCCTACATAATTTTCTTGAATTTACTTTCAATTCATGTGTTTATATACTTGTTTAAAAGTAAAATAAATTCATGATATGTGTGATTTTACCAAAATTATTCAAGTAAAACTGTGACGCATACCAAAATATAGACTAAAATAGTGGAAAATCCGACTGCCACTAAGTTGTACTATCTGTATGTAGGGTTAACGTAGTGACAGTTATTTAGAGAAATATCTGTGCAAATAATAATTAAAAGACCCATCCGTAATTAAAAGATGAGTGATGATTATGACCTACAATATAATATTTTTTTAAAAATATTCATATTTTAACTTGGAACTTTACAGAAACATCAAAAGTTGTATCAGAATAGCCCCGGTTTAAAATACATAATCAATGATATCGTGATTTGCGTTACACAAACCTACCATATCTAAAAATATGAGCTCTCTTTCGCTTATTTAGATGTAGCTCGAACAAGAAAGGGGTGCTTATATTGAAATGCGGAAGTTTTATGAAACGCAAATCGTAATAAGCACCGATTTATGCACTGTCTGTGTCGCATTTCAATCAATCAATCATTTTATTCTTTAAGTAAACAATATTACACAAGAAACGGAGGGAGGGAGAAGAGTTTGTGTTATGTCAAGTTTTTCCTGATACAATGCTATCTGAGAGTGAAATTTTGAACTATTTCATAAATTTAAAAAAAAAAAAACCGTTCTATGTCATAAGTTTTTCATTACAAACTGCAGTTATGTCAATAAACTGATTTTTTTATTAATTTTTTAAATGTGTCATTTACTATTCGGTCATCTTTATATTGAAACTAATATCTATGAAGATATTGTTTCTTTTATAGAATTTACATACTCCCACGAACCTTCAAATTCATGTATACTATCTACATATACGAGTTTTTACAAACTAGGCCCTATATGTAGGTTACAAAAATTTCTTCTCACAACACACGATAGATGTTTGTATATGAGTGTAGACTAGACATACCCTAAGTCAGTGTTTCTTAACCTTTTTTTGCCCGTGGCCCCCTTTGAACCATATTTTTTTCTCGTGGCCCCCCTGTCTTACCCAGAGTTTACGACCCTTGTCTAGAAGCAAGATCCTTTATACGTATTGAATTGATTTTTTCACTGAATTTATACTGAACGAAAATTTTGCAAATATAAGCTTATAAGATTGGCCTCCAGACCACTGGCCTATAATTTATTGAGCTCCCCGTTAGTCCGAGTTCTATTCAGGGCCGTCTCAACATCATGGGGCCCCCCTAGGCAAAGTGATGCTATGGTAGTCTCATAGTTAGCTCGAAATAAGCAGCCTACATATTTCCTACTTATTTTCAAAATTTATTGTACTAAGGTGGGATCCACTTATGGACATGAGACCTCCGGGCATGACCCCTCACAAGAGTGGGACTGACAGAACTGCAGCTCGGGGCCTGATATGGTTTTCATAATTTTTTGTTTTTCACACTATAATTTAATATAGAAGAGGGGTTTGAGCAAAATGTAGCCGAGGGCCTGCAAAAAAACCCCATCCTAGGGATCTTGCCAGGATCCTGCTGCAAAATGTAGGCGTGAGGCACGGGTGGGTCCATACCCTAAGACGGCCCTGGGTTTTATGGGTGGTTTTGTTAGATTCTGTAAGTGAATAGTCACCTTAATTTTTCTTCTCAGCTCTCTGCATCCCTCCAAACCACCTGTCATGGCCCCTTTCTACATTTTCTTCTGTGGCCCCCCTGAAGTATCCCAGTACCACTAGGGGGCCATATGGCCCCCGGTTGAGAACCACTGCCCTAAGTCACGCAACAAATCACTCGATTTGTCGAGCAAGTCGCAGAACACGTGTTGCGTGACTTTGTATACGAGAGTGGACGGTACCCTTGGATTTTTTCCACCCAGGCAAGCCCACACACACTCATCTATTTATTTCCAAACACATTTCATAACAATGGATGAAATTATTTATTTAACAAAGGCAAATTCACAAAAAATCTAATGGCTATGACGCTTACTGGGTCTATGGGGATCTGGCCTACATTGGGGTAGGCAGAGAGTGCTAACACTTTTTTTCCCACCATACATTTCTAAAAATCCCTGGCCTAGGGGAACTCTCTCCACGAACTAATACTACACATGCACCTTGTCCATATTCCTCGGTGGAACTTCTAACAAATTGGTACATGCTGGAAAGTGCCTATACGTGTTGTGAATATAACGTGAAGTTTGTTTCCGTGTAATGCTTATGTGTAATGCTGCCATCAATTTTTCGAAATATGAGTGAAATGTAATGATTGAATAATTGTATCATTGTAGGCCTGTTGTTCTCCAGGAACTGGAGACCCTGCTAATAACTTCCGATGAAAGTAAAAAAAAAAAACCAACATGCATCGCAATGTTCAATGACAACATGGAAGCCGAATGGTAGCAATAAGTTAACACGTAGTATGATATAGTTTCCAATATGTAAATTATAGCGAATATTTTTTCTCCTTGAGGGAAAAAAAAATGTCTATAAACATATTCAACGCGCGCAATTTCATGTTAATTCAATCTAAACATGAAAAATTAATGTTCATGTTCGTGTGTTGATGTACATACCTCTTATATAACGTGTCAAAGCATTTCCAACCTTAGTTGTGTACAATGAAGCTATTTTTAGTGGCACCATTGAACGAACAATTCAAGTACGTCCGTTTTTTTCCTGGTATCACATCAAATTACACTCGTACTAACCAGTGTTATTTTTTCAATACCAACTCGTACTATAACGTCTCTCGCGTGTTTTCTCGAGTGTTACTATAGGGTTTCACTCGGTTATCGCAAGGAACATCCGCGTGTGCTTCCTCTCATGAATAAGAATCTTTGTGGTTTTTTTTTCCCCCCCGACCTACTCCATACAAGTGTCAACTGACTAAAAGGATAATGGCACTAGTTGGACGGAGCCTACTATGCCTGACAACTCTCTTTGTCAGAGGAAAGTACTTGTTGAGTAAAGAGAGAGATGTTAATCTTTGAACTTTTGCATATAATCGCGCAGTAGATTCATGTTTCCTTTTTATAAGGGTTGACCATCAGCGTTCTCCGATGGATTGACTCGCTTTGAAGTACAAGACAATAAAAAGATTATTATATAAAAATCGCATGCGTTTTATTTCGGAGAAACGTCCTCTTGAAACGACCGGCAAGATGGCATGATGTTTTGATTGTGATTTTTACAACAATAGCTTCCAAACTTACGGCAGCCATGGTTTTCTCATCTTAGCGATCATTTAACCGTAGTTTCTCTTGCCGTAGCGAGAGAAACCGCGGCAGAGAATCCCAGAGGCTTCCGGGGGCCCACGGCGATCCTTTATCAGAGGTTTTCTTGACCTATATCGATCCTTTATCTAGGGTTTCACTAACCCTAGTGATCAGTTATCCACCGACCTCTCACTCCGGAGATCAATCACAAGCTGCTCTTTTACCCCAGAGATTTATTATGTGTGATCGACTCACCCCAGCGATCGATTCACCCTTAGCGATCATTCATGTGTACAATTTATTCTTTTTCTTCAGAAAGCATCATCTGTGAGTGAAATTTGGAACTATTTTTCAAAATTTACGAAAAGAATAAAAAAAGGTCTGCACCTTGGTATTTTAGTGCAAATCGCACTTTTATGATAAATAGTTAAATTTTTATTAATTTGTAAAATGTGTCATTGGCCACCCGTATTTTACATCGGGTATCAATGGGGGCGGGGGGACTTTACCCTCCAATGTACCGTTTAGCAGATGAATTATTGTAGCCTATATATATATATACATGTTATTGTTATACTTTTATACTTAATTAACGTAATGGGGAAAAAATCGATCATTTTCGTGTGAACTAATTCGTAGAAGCACTATTGGTGTAAATTTCGCCAAGTATTTCACTATGAGTGACGTAATGGTTCATCACTCATTGCGACCAATCGCGATGTGCTAAGCTTTTTTATACTGTATCTAGGAATGTAAGGTTTGTCTATGCGCGAAGGGGAGGGGAAGGGCAAAAATTTGCTAAGGGAGGCGGTACAACGAATACGTGATAAGTTCATAATGCAGATTCATTGGTTCTCTATCTGCATGTATTGAAAACCATCGAATTTTGTAGAGATTACGACTCTTCAAAATGAGTAATCTAACATCTTAACATGTATCGTAATCGTAATATAACAGGTCTAATCATTATAATAAGCTTTTGTCTGAACCATATGTGTTTATAACTCCCTTTATACCTGCTGGAAGGACTTTCTAAGTCCCTTGGTGTCAGTGCCGTCTTAAGGCACGGCCCGGGGGCCTCAATCGAAGAAGGGGCCTCAGAAAAATCACTTGGCCCCATGCTGCTCTTAAGACGGCCCTGCTTGGTGTCACAAAGTGTATGCATTTGTGTTTTTATGTTTGTACTTATGTAAATATATATTTGTATGTAGCCTATGTCTGTGTTTTTGTGATTTGTTTATTTAAAAAAAAAGAATGAATTCGTAACTTCAAATTCCACGCGAATACGTTATCTCAACCAGAAACGACTGACAGTATTAAGGTTACTGTGTTGAAGTGAAGGCAAGGCCACGTGATGTAATATATTACATTTTAGACGACGGAATGACAAGAAAAAGAAACAAAGGGTTACTAAAATAAATCAGACGTGTCAGAGAAACGACATGGATTTATATATTGTATGTATGATCTTTACTTTGCCTGCCTCAGTGATTGCGTAAATGATTACCTGATCATGAAAAAAGAAATGAGAAACGTCCCGTGTTGAAGCCGCATAACAGTCCACAAAGACTGATTTAAGTGTGTTCGAAAGACATTTTGAAATTCAAATCGTGACGGGTCCTCGCTTTGAAATGCACAATCGTGATCTAATATCGAGTCCGTTTTTACGATCACAACTGGAGCTTTATTCCAAGATTTTGAATAGTCAGCATTACAATTCATTGTGTTTCTTGCTCAATAGGAGATAACTGACTCTCTCGTATTTCCACAAGTAGGTTGCGTCCGTAAAGCGTGTGATAAAAATTTTCGCTGGTAAGGAAATACGGTCAAACTCTGTTACAACGACATCAAAAAATTCCACGAAATTTTGCCGTTATAGCCGAGGTGTCGTCACAACCAAGATTGAAGTTTTCAATTCAGTAACTTTTTAAGAATGAAAAATATAATCGCGAATGCAATCGAATAGTGTGCATGAAGTTGTTTTATTATGAGATTTGGATGTCCCTATTCGATCGGGAAAAATACGGGAAATCAGGGGTAACAAACACTATAGAGAATTGCATGACCCATGCTCTGTCCCGTGGAGGATACAAGCACATTATCCAAAGGGGTTGGGCCACGCTGTGTCACAAAGACTGGATTTTTTCTCACTAAAACGTTGCTAATTGTCGGCGAAATTGCCAATTATTCCTTATAAATAACTCTTGGCAAAAGAAATGTTGTGCTACAGCATATCTGCAATGATGCAGAATGTATTGCACGGGGGAAAAAAGAACATGGCAAATATGTGATATTTGTATATATATATTCATAATTGACATAATTTATAAATTATACAAATTATCTTCATCAGAGATTTTAGTAAGGACTATGAATTAAAATAAGCTATTCGTTAAAAAAAAGACGGGACGAACAAAAATAAGTCTTTATATCCAAGGTCGTCCCGTTTTAATTGACGTTATAAGCAAGGTTCGTTATACATTGTATCCCACATCAGATATTTGGTGGTATCAGTAATCAGTGTCAATAATTGGCCGAAGTGGCCGTCGAGTGGTCATAGTGACGGACTAGCATCACGATTATCCGGGTTCGAACCCCACCGATGCCACAGTAGTGGTCGGCTGAAGTTGGTTTTCTGTTGTTCCCAACTTCGAGACACGAATGTGAGCCGATTTCTCCGTAAAAAAAGTCTCAGCACGGAGACCAACACGCCTACAACGGCACAAACATTCAATCATCACACTTCACGCACGAGTTGAAACGTAGATGGCAACACTAAAAATTCACACACAACACTATATACGCACTCAGACTGTTAGGTACACACACTCACACTTCCGGCATAACTCACTTTGTAGTAAATTGTCCATGGCGATAGACCGGAGTTGTGTTCTGTTTGAAAGAAAGTGTCAATAATTGGCATTACGAAATGCCGTAACAAACGAGGTCGTTATAACCGAATTCAACTGCATATATTATTTGTTTCTATACCTGTCTCTTTCAATCAATGTAAAGCCGTTTCCCGACGTGGGGCAATATGATTTTCAAGGAAGGTAATTTGATTTCTTAGTGGGAGAAATTCAAGATTTATGAAAATTCATATTTAATGAAAAAATACTTTTACAATCAATGAGAAGTCATATTTGCAATAAAAAAAGGGGTCTTGGAATAAATAAAATTCTCTAATAATGTAGGGTTCCCGATTTGACTCGAAAGCCTGTGGGACCCACTCGTCAAGACACCACTGTGTGAATAGAGACACCACATTATGATCTGTTGGCCAATGGGCTTCATGGAAATTTTACTTTTGGCCCCGTGCACTGTTCAAAGACTGAAAACCCCAGCTTTAGACCAGGTTATAATCTTTTGGACTTCCTCCACGTGTGAATAGAAGATCCCATTTGAAATAATTACAGTAAATTCCTTAATTAAAGGAGAGACACCCACTCTCTTTAGCGGACACTTTCTAAAAGTGGACAAAATTTTCGGTACCATGGATATCCGTTATCAAGAGGTGTATACACGTCACAGAAAAGGGACAGGAGCATAAGTAGGATAAAACATGCTAAATTTCAAATTATGAAATAAAAATTTTCGCATTGTAGGGTAGAAAATTTTCTACTAACTATTTTAAGTTTTTTTTTTAACTTGAACTTCAATTTTTCAGTTACATTTCGCTCTCTATCAACTATCCATTATTCTAGAGATGATCGGAATTTAATGTGACGAAACCGAAATATCCATCCAAATCTCACCAAATATTCTAAAAATTATATAATCAATAATATAATCATAACTCAAAAATCTCTCGGGACAACCGGGACGTATAGTCACAAAACATTCATGCAACTGAAAATAAAATGGTAAAAATCCAAAAAAACACGTGAAATTCCGAGGAATCTCTCACGAAACATCTAATGTATTTTTTCGGGTTTCAATTTTCTAGAATTTTTCCAGCAGAGCTTCGAAGTCATGACAACTAAAACATAACAACGGTCCGGACGTCAATCTAGGACGCATACAAGTTCTGTCATGTCCAGAGTAGTAGTCATCTGACATGTCGTGACTCAGACGTATATACGGATTTCTGTCCCAAGGGAGAAAAGTTCAAACGAGGCCACAGTAAAGATTGCGCACAAGCTTCACACCGCGTCTTTTCAAAACACGCAAACAAAAATTAATAAAAATGAAGGAGAAATATCAAGTGCAGCTGACGGTCCATCCTACGCAATTCTATCATTCTATTTCCTATTTTAGTTGATTACAAACACATTTTCTTTCTGGTCTCGGTATCTCAATGCCAAGCTTTTTCACACCCAGTTTTTTCTTATTCTTCAAAAAAAATGACGTCAACGACTAGATCTTGCATAAAATCACTGCAAAAAAATGGTTTTTTCGTTACTTTTTTTGCGGAAGTTTGACCTTGACCGTTATTATCATTATTATTTACTATTTATTAGTGGAGGCGGGCGACACACAAGGTTTAGAAACAATGCACATGTTACCAACCTCGTAGGCGATTCGATGCATTCATTTCTGAAAACGCTGGTAGCTAATGTATTGTGTTATAATGTATGCATTCTTATAATGGCCGGAAATTTTTTCTTGTTTTTGAGTAATCAAATAACTCAGTTAAAACTCTCCGGCTGCCGGTGTACGATGCACAATTCTGCTTCCCGTTACGATGACGAATATTCTAAGATTTTACATGCCATCTTTCATTGTCTCAAAAATGGTCGATGAGACCTTGTATAAGATTTATCATCGGTCCACGCAATCCATATCCAAAACTACTGAATGCAACGCATAGACCTATCACTTTTTTAAAAATTGTCGTCATGGAAGCGAGTTAAATGTAGCTCGGAACGCAAGACGACATTGGCCAAAACGGCTCAGAAGGATTCGAAATTTATTAGACGTGTTTTTTCGTGTGCATGGGGGGAGCTCGACCCCATCTATTCCTTCCTCGGCTATGAAAATCTGCAGATACTTCTAGGATTCTAGAAGTATGCAATTAAACATTTTTCCACATCCATATTTTCAATTTATATACTACATGGTGTTTTCTACAGCTCTATGCAACTCCCCTTGATCACCTCCAGCCAATGCTCCTCCTTTTCACTCGATTTTCAGGACCTGATCGAATTAGCAAAATATTTGGGGGGGGATTATATTCTTTTTTTTCATTTCAGTGGGTATTCTATATGTTATGAAAAAGTTACAGGACGGATTACGGACACAGTTACAGTTATTCCGTTTAAAAGCAATTAATAGAGTCAATAGAACTCGGGTTTCTTCCATAATACAATTATTTGTGCAGTAGAATCTCGAAAGTTCTAGGTTCCAGATAATCCGAAGGAGCTGAAATTTTTCACAATTTTTCCTTCTCTACACAAATCTTTTTTTCCCATCAAGACCCAGCTTTATTTCAGTTTGTCAGATTCTTCCAACGAATATAAGAAATTTTGATGAAGTCTTTGCATAAGGGTTTCTCATCTGCCCACATAATCCGCTAACATCGCTACTCAATACAACACAGGAGACTTGTCAGTTTTGAAAATTGTTATCATGATCATTCACGTTGGGGTCTTCCGTGTACTCCAACGCCAGAATTTTTCAGAGCCCCAATAGTAATTTTATAGTGCAAGAACACTACAAAGTACAAAACACTATAGTACTAACAAATTCCCTGGACAGATCTTACGGATCTCTTGGGAATACGTGAAGATCACATATTTAAAAATAAATAAATAAATAGCATTCATATCGGGTTTCTCGGATACGAGAGCCCTCTATCAGCTTCTCTTATATACAGGCCTCCGGGCTTGGCACCCCTAAACTTAATGAACTAAGTAGCTGAATTGAAAACAGAATAGGCGAGAGTGAATACGAATAAGTAGACAAAAGCAAGGTCCCGCCCCTCTGAAAGTCGATTTTTATCGGGGGGGTTTGGATAATCCGAGTTTTCAGTATTCTGAGGTAGCCTCAGTTCCCCTCGCCTCGTATTATCGAGAGACTACAGCAGTAAATGAGCTGTAGCAAATTTACATTACATTTTTTTGCAATATATCCAGTGACTATAGGTGAAATGTACTTCTTCAGTGAAGTCAAAAGTCAAAGTGAGCTTTGCGCGGAGACTTTCTGCTATAGATGGTGTTGACTATGTGTGCAGCCAAGGACCAGAGGTTATTGTTCCTGAGAGAATCCCTGTAATAGCATTTAATTGCAGTTCACATCAGTGGTAGGGACGTCATGCCATGTTGTCCAATATGGCTCTACGCATACAGTGGGCGCTTTTCACCATTGTCTGTCATTCACTTTCATTGAACAGTTCGATTTAGCGGCGGTTAACTGGTGTCTTTGAATTCAATCATGACGTGAATAGGTGAAAAAACTCATTGAAAAACACTGCTCACGAAACATGGTGAAAAGCGAACTTTGACTCCACATTCTCGTATTTCCATCGTATAATGTGAACTTTCATTTTTTCCTATCTTGTCCTTCCTCGTTTTCCTTGACCCATAAGCGAGTTTCGAGAATTCTTTTCATGTTCAGAGATAGGAACGAATAAAGCATCCAAAAAAGAAGAGAATACACAGACTGGGGGTTCTTATCTCATTTATTTAAAGAATTCAGAACGCGTTTAACCATTATACGAGACACAACCAGGTGGCTCCTTAACCGCTAATTGCTCATTAATATAATTATTATCAATTTCTTCCAGTAATCGGCCTCATTCTTCACTTGAATGGCTGGTTTTAGTCACAAGGCCATTAAGTTATTAGAACCGTGTACTTTCGTGAGCATATCCTTACGTTAAGATAAATGATAGATAAACTTCATAATGATCAGGTGAGACTTATGTGATTACTCGTGTAATCCCCGAAAAATACCTGGAATGTTTCTTGGGAATGATTGTTTTCTTCCATCAGAATAGTTAAAAAATATAAATTCAAAAGGCCACGGCTGGCGATTGCCAGACATTATGGACCATTCCATCGATATAACCCTGCTATAATTTTTTTAGAAAAAGACTATAAGGGGACAGAATCAGACCCAGAACACTTTCTTGAGAAACTTCTATACCATAGTTTCCCAACCTTTTTGTCCCATCGCCCCCTCATTGAGAATTTTTTTTTCTCCCATCGCCCCCAAACGCAATCTAACCCATAGAATCCTGTTATACCCGTAGCTTCTACCGCTCCCCCCCCCCCGGAACATTCCATCGCCCACGTTGGGAATCACTGTTCTATACAGTCA
This sequence comes from Pholcus phalangioides, assembly GCF_987345545.1. Classification (NCBI taxonomy): domain Eukaryota; kingdom Metazoa; phylum Arthropoda; class Arachnida; order Araneae; family Pholcidae; genus Pholcus; species Pholcus phalangioides. The sequence continues at coordinate 38,834,463 of NW_028301596.1, read as the reverse complement.
AACTCGGCTGTAACGACATCGAAGATTCCACAAAATTTTATCGCTACAGTCGAGGTTGAGACACGTGACAGTTTTTTTTAATACAAAAAATACAAGCAGAAGCAATCAAATACTGCACGTGAATTTTTTCATTTCTTTTGGTCGAGATGACCATATTCTCGATAGAGGAAAAATACGAGACATTGGGATAATTATTACTGGACATTGCCGATTCTCGAAAAAAAACAAAAACGTAGCTAAATGTTAGCGAAACTTAAAAACACATTGCTCATGAACAACCCTTCGCGAGAAATAGTGTGATACAGCAACTCTGCTTAAAACGTAAATCACGAAAACAAATGGGCTTGGCAAATATGTGAGACGAATGTTTATTATCATACTCATACGCAATTTATAAATCATGCAAATTTCCTTCATTTCTAATTGTATTAATGACTAGCTACAATACCCGGCGCTGCCCGGGTTTTCTTCAATGAGGCTTTTTGGATCATGCGATATCTCCCTCTTTCTTTGAGGGACATGCAAACCGTATCTAAGTTAACCAATATGGCGACGTCCTGCGCGACTCATGAAATAAACAAATCTAAATTTAAAGAAACGTAGAAATTAATAGTCCCCTCCCCCTTTTTTTTGATGGGTGCTAGGTATTTCGATTCTCTCCCCCTGAACTTCAAGTTATCTATTTCTGCCTGTTTCAGCTTCCAAAAATGCTTAATTAAAGCTGTGGAATTTTTTCGATGCACTTAACGGGGCCCCATAACTAATTTTAAAAACACCCTAAACTATATGAATTTATGCAAATAAATATCAAAAGACAATACGGAGACATTAATTTTCATGCTTGAGAAGATGTAAATAAAAAGTTGAAATCAATGTTATTTCATGGATATCCAACTCAAAAGTAGATCCGGCAAATTATTCATATTTTTAATTTTCTGGGCTTCGTATCTCCAATTGAATCCAATATTTCAAAAATCGAGAATTCAATATTTAATTTTTAAAATTATTGATGTGGCAGGAAACCCCCCCCCCCCCCACTAAATTTCCGTATTTATGCAGTTAAATCGGCAATTTTAATACTGATTTCTATGAGGATCACCCTTTTTCTGACCATCAAAGCGATGATGGTGATGATTATAACCTCTATTCAAAAAGGCTCATTACTGAGAGTATTGAAAATGTGGCAAACCATTATAAAGGCATAAACTATTATACATAACTGGCAGCATTAAAGAAGTGACAAACCATTGTAAAGACATAAACACGTCTGAAACTCATCGCTAGGGAACCACGGTAACCAAAGTAAACGTTCGGAAAGTGATTGTTGAGGCCCAAAAACCATTGTTGCCGGACAGTTTTTTGCCCATTTGGGGCATTTGCCCTGGGCTGACGAAATTTTAAAGTAGCCTATCGTTCAAGTCGGGTCCCATTTGGTATATATGCAAAATTTGGCGACGATCGATCTAAAATTGTAGATTTGTATAGAGAACATACACACACACACACACACACACACACACACACACACAGAAAATCAATTTTATATATATAGATTAGCAATCAAAGCAGGATTCGTTGGAAAAAAAAACCGGGCATTTTTATGAAATAAAGTCAGAAAGAGGCCGTTCAAGTATTTCTTCAGCAAATTTTTACCCATTTGTAACACCCCCCCCCCTCAGCAAAATTTCGTCAGCTCTGCCTACCTTCTAACTAAGGGTACGTCCATAGTGAACCGCTTCTCGCTACTCGCTTTATCGCGGCTGAAAACAGATCGTGAAAACTCATTGGGGCGGCCATAGTGCGCCCGCCTACCTGCTTTTACCCGCTTTAACCGGAATGAATTGTTATTTCTTTTTCCTCGCTTGACCGGCTCACCGCTTGAACTTTAAAACGGATACTTTCCTCTAAGTGTTCGTTTTATAGTGGAATAGTAAATCGACGGAGTTAATTGACTAATCGTTGATTAATTATGACATAATAAAATCAAAATCGTTAATCATCAAGTAATTAAGGAAAATTAACAATTACAGTGAATCCTATTGGAGTTTTTGTGAGAATTAATTATTGTTAATACTAATCATTAATTAGTTGACGTAATAAAAACGATATCGTTAATTAATCAAAATACCGTTGGATTTCGTTTTAGCGTTAATTCGTTAATTAACTAATTAAGTTGATTAACTAATTAACGATAAAACGAAATCCAACGGATTTTGCCGTTAATTAACTAATTATCGGCCAGTTTAGTTTTATCGTTATTAGTTGATTAGTTAATTATCGATCATGATTTAGTTTTATCATTAATATAAACTAATTAACGATAAAACTAAATCAAACGGAATTTTGTAACGATTAATTCTCGTTTTTCTAATCGAAAATTTGTTGTGGCACTAGAAGCGAAATAGCTGATTTATCATCAATTAATTAACTAACTATAATTAGCGATTACACTAAACCTATTGCAACTTCAAGGCGAGTCCTATTCATTTCATGTACATATTTTTTGTTGTCAACAAAAACACAATAGATCCCCACGTGATAGCTCCATGATGCCAACTGCTCATGCAAGCAGATGCTCCCGCGAGCAGTACACTATAACCACCACCGGCTAGAATCGCGCGAGATCATCTCGCCTTCTACAACTGCCGCGGTTTAAGCAATGAAGCGGTGCACTATAGACGTACCCTAACGCATATTGGTGGAATCAGACGTACGCGGCGGGGGGTGGGGGGGGCAAGGAGCCTCATGTGGGTGCCCCCCCCCCCAAATATTTATTTTTTCAATGCACAAGATATTATTTTAAAAAAATTAAAATTTAAGAATAAAATACCTTTATATATTATTATAATCAATTTCTGTGAATTCTAATGCTATTTGAAGGGTAAGAACTCAAAATTTCTGTTTAAGGAATTCATTGCGACCCACCGTTTAAGCTATATGTGGCCCTGGGGTTATCTGATGTGACATGCTCCCAAATCTAATTTTATAAAAATGAACTAAGCGGCCCATTTACAGATAGCTTAAGTGACCCGTGGCATAATTCCAGAGCATATAAGTAGCTAAGTAGCCCGTGGCCATGGGCGGAGATACGGGGGGGGGGTGGGGGTCGACTCCACCTTGCTTCGCCCTCCCTTCCCCCCCCCCCCCTCTGCGGAAAGTGGAGTCGACTGATCTAATGTATATATGAATTGACATCATCGTGCCCTCAGACTTTCAAGTCTATCACCGCCCGTGGCACTTTCCAGAGCATTTAAGTGGCTCGTAGCATATTCACAGATCACTCAAGTGAGCTGCGACACATTTAGAGATCCCTTGAGTAACACGTGGAACAGTTTTCAGAGCACTTCAGCAGCCCCTCAGTGCGGCTCAACATCACTCACGTTACCCGCGGTACATTCCTACATTACTTAAGTGATCCGCGGCATAATTACTTATCACTTGAGTGATGCGTGGCACAGTTCCAGAGCACTTAAGCGGCCCGGACACATTTCTTTTTTGGCGCACCGAGTAAGATGCCATTAAGAATATATTTCATATTATTCATTAACACTATTCTTAATGAGAATCAGTCCGGAACGACAACTATTGACGTTATAGCAGAGGTGACGTTACAATCGAGGTCGTTATAACAGAGTTTGACTGCATATGTAGTAAATAAGTTGCTCCGCGAGTAAATACGCACTTCAAATTTTCACACGCGGGCAAACTAATGTTTTCAAGAAGGGGGGGGGGAAGGAGAAAGCACGCATAAAAACAATAGGAGCTGTATCGATTATGCAAATATTGAGAATCGAAAACACAGAATGATAAGTCACTACGCAAAAGGAAGAAGCACTATTTTGCACATGATGATAATTGCGATAATTTATTTCATAGAACGTTTTCTTCTGGATATTCATTATGTCTAGGAATTCGTGTAGATAACATTTTTTTCCCCCAAGGATTTTCCTGTTATTTTTTTAAAAAAAGCACACACACAAAGGAAATGAAGACAAAAGAAAAATAGTGTAATGTAAAAAGAAAAAATGCATCACCAAGCTATTCATTCATGCAATGGCTGGTGGATTCTGTCTTTGCGCTCGTCCTCGAGCGAGGGCGGCATTCTCCATGTCAACAAAACCATAAAAAATAAACACGACCTTGTCCTTGAGGGTGAAAAAAATCTCTTTTTTTTGATAAAATTTCCCTGAAATTTTTTATGCAAAAATGAAATTGATAAATTTCAAGATCACGGTCGGCCCCGCTTAATCGAATAACGGATAGCCCGCTTAAGCGGATAAAATCCTCAGGGGAACAACAATTTCTCCCATAAAGACAATGTTGAAGTTCCCCATAGAACAGGGGGCACACAGCCTCCGACCCGCGTGCCAAATACGGCACGCATAAGATATTCCGGAAGAAAAACGTGAATACACACAACACGATAAATGCATGAGCTGATCATATATCCTTCATGAAAATACGGGAATTCGCCATCCATACGGATTATCCTCAATTATCGCCAAAAGGATTTCAAATGCAAGAAGAGTTGCCAATTACGGCCAAAACAATTTTCAAAAGCAAATGAAGTTGCTAAATACAGCCCACAAATTGACAAAAATATGTACAGTTGTCAATTACGGCGAAAAAAACTGTCAAAGGCAAGGTAAAGTTATTAATTATAGCAAGAAATTTTCAAAGTCATGAAAAAATGGCCAAATACAACCCAAGAAATTTTTAGACATGTAAAGTTGTCAATTACAGCCAAAACAAATTGTCAAAGACAAAGTTTGCAATTACAGCCAAAAAAAAATGTCAAAAGTAGTGATTTATCATGAAAATAATCTGAATTCTTGATACCAAAAATTTAAGTAAGTCTCGTTAAAAATAGAGGACAAAACAGAACATATTGTAAAAAAGTTGGGACGACCAAAATTACGGGAATGACCCGTAAAATATAGGTCACCCCCATATATACCAATACCTCCTAGACGTATTATCTAGCGGGGTATTGTATATATACCCAAGTTTCTGGCTCACGGGCTAGAAAAAGTTGTGCACCCCCTGCCCTAGAATAATTTCAACATTTCCCAGCTTAATCGAATATTACAATTCCCACGACAACTGTAAATATGCATTAACCACTATGTACATAATATTTTTGAGAGATAAAACATTTGGAATGTTTACCAGTTGTGAATTATAAAAAAAAATCTTAGTATCTTGTCTTCAAAGTATCTATCCATATTCAATCATTTTTTTTTTTCATTTTTGTTCTCTGTTAAGCCCATAGAGTGCGCTAATATTTTCAATGAAAGTAGGAATATCATAAAATCTGTAAAAACGACATGAATTCACGCAATGTTTCGGAAATTAGAAAAATAATCGCGAAAAGAACGAATTCTATTTGTACAACAGATTAAAAGTTTTGGCTGCAATTAAAAAAAGCCCAAACTGAAATGCCAAAAATTATGGAATCTCACAGGCTCAGATGTCAAAAATTCTGATGAAATTGCAGATTGGCGAAAGAACGCAAGAAAGAAATCTGATTTCGAAGGTGTCGACACTATTTATTAAAATGATTTCGTTGCTGAAAGTGCCAAAAATTCATTAACCAACAACGCCACGGTTAGGAAAAAAGCAGAGACAATAGCAGAAGATTTAGAAAATTCAAGTTGTTTCTGCTTCAGCATAAAATAGCGTAAAAAACCAGAAAGCATCATTAAAAGCATTGTGCTATAGAAACACCAAAGAGAAAACCGAAAGCATATTAGAAAGAAAGAGCAAAATGATGCTATAAAAGAGCTAGAAAACTAGAACAAAATGAGAAGGCTTTGTTATAGTTGCATTTTTATCAGATACGTTAAATTTTTAAACTGAACTGTTGAATAATTAAAATTTGCTCGACATAAATTACTTTCTCATTCTTAGAATTCGTGTCTGAAATTTATTTCGATAAGCAACATCTGAATCATAATATTTCTAACACACAAAAACGTTTATTTTCATATTTTCTTTAAAAAAAACCATCTTTTATAAATGACCGCAGTAAATGAGGCACGAATTAAGAAAATCACAGCTTTGAAAGAAAGCCTAGGAGTTCCTTAAACGAGACGAAAACACACACAAACAATTTATTTCTCAACCGTTTTCCCACCCAAGTTCATCATTACCACCATCATTCTCGTCGAAGGCCAGTAGTGTTATGGCTTTAAATGAACGCAAAACGAATCCATACAAAGAAATGACGCAGCCAAAAAAGAAAACCATTTGATGTCGTGTGGTGGCACACATATTCCTTCCACAATAGTTGCTATTTTCTCTCATCTACGTGATGTTCATACCGAATCGGTGATGCGCACTTCACAACGAGGGGCGTAGTAACGGGAAGTAGTTCATTTGAATAAAGGTCAAGATTATTACGGTACCTGGAAAAAAGATAATTTTCACGAAAGCTTTATGCTGCCTTTACTGTATTTTTAAAAGCTACGAATCGCACATTTGATCGATACGTTTACCTGCCAATTAGAGCCGATTATGCTTTTTATTTTCATTTACACAAACGCTCATGAAAATGTGATAATCATACGGTCAAAGGCGTGAGTTGGCGATAAATTTGAATGATCTGTATTAGACATATAGGCGATAAATATGAGGAAGAAAGGAAAAAACAATAAGGGTGGAGAGGAAGAGCACAGACAGTAGACAATTAGATAAAAGAGTTACGGAGAGATGAGAGATGTACGGCCTCATTTACGTGTTGTCTCTCTCACTTCCATGTAAAAGATACATTATATGGGAGGGATGACGAGGAGAATGGAGGGGAGTTGAGGAGAAAAGGAGGGGGGAACAAACACACAACTTTGTTTCATAGGGTTACAATAAAGCTGATGAAGAAAAAAGAGGTTGAAGATCGGATATCAAACAGGCAGCTGGATTTAATTTATTCCACTGGCATTTGGACGCAATATTATGTCCCTGATCGTAAAGGGGTTAAGTTGGAGCAAATTAAGTTCCTTCAGAGGCCAACTTAAATAAAATTGCAGCATGGGCAAGTACAACCCAGGAACCACTTACGAGCTTACATGAAAAAACTATTCCGGATGTGCCTAGGCGGATTTCGGAATGCAGGGGAGAGAGTCATAATGTTGAAAAGACTCTACATAGAACCCCTACTCACTGAAGGAAATTAAGCCCAGAGGGATCGAGAACAACTTTGTCTAAAAATGTTTTTGTTCACTTCAAGTTCAGTCAAAAAAATCGATTCAATAAGTTAAAAGGGTCTCATTCATGGATGGCGGTAGGGAGCCCATGGGCATAAAAAGTTAAGACACTGTCCCACTGGGGTAGGTAACCACAGAAAAATAAGTGTCGTCTGACGATGGCGTCAGAGCCGGGGATGCTGTGAGTGCTCGAGACCCCCACGGAAATTCGTAGCAAGATTCCGAGCAACCCCAGAATATAATCAAAATTCCCTACATAAAACTCGAGACGAACACCCACAGGACTGGAATACTTCGGACCAGGGTCGTCTTGAGAGCATCGTAGGCACCTGGGCCAAGTGATTTTTCTGAGGCCCTACCTACAAATTCTCGAAAAATTCAACTACATCTCATTTTTCTAAAGCCCCCTCTTCTCTTAAAGTGCCCGGGTGGGCCCATGCGTTAAGACGTCACTGCTTCGGACCCCTTCTGCCATCTGAAAAGCTCCAAGAAACATTCATAGAAATTTACGAAAACCTTGATGACCAATTTATGATAAACTTCATAAACAAGTGGATAGTCGCATCTGAAAGCTGAATAAACAACAAAATAAACGCCCCGATAAAATTCGTACCTTTATTTCTTAACACACGAGATCAATGACAGTCCATCGGATTATTATTATGATCCTAGCCTTGGTAAAAACAAAATAAAACAGTGCAATGAACTGTGCGGTGACCCTAAGCTATTTAATCTTTCCACACTTTAAAACAGATACTAGAACAAACAAGGTATATATAAACACGCGAGTTTTTTTTTCCCCTTGAAATCCACATACAAACCCTACCAAATATTCGGTGTCTTACTAGAAATTTACTCTAAGTATCATTTCTACCTGTAAAGTCGTTTCCGGAGATTCGGTTGGGCGATTTTCTAGTAAAAGACAAGCACAAACGGATTACCAAAGGATTAAGTGCACGTAAAGCAAAGAAAAATCGCTGTTAAATGTACGGTAGGTATCAAAAGGCGTAGTTATTCCATAAAATCTTATGTCTCCAAGTGTTACGCCGGTGGAAAAACAGCTGTTACAAGCATGGACAGAAATATCTTTCTGTCCTTGCGGAGAAGTAATGTCGTTAGTAGAGGAGACTTATGGACCTTTCAAGAAAATTGCTGCCCCGAGAAAGAACAAATTATACGTATTCGGGCACTTTTTTGTCTAATTTACAATGAGATGGAGTATTGACCATGACAGGACATCTATTCTCTGCGTATCAAGAAAATGATACGAATTTGGATTAAAGTCGTTGAGCCAAAAAAGTCGCTATTAACTGCTGGATAACCATTGCAGCGTTTCCTTCGTTGACCCATTACGCGTCATTGGTTGGATAATTCGGAAATGCAGGTTAAAGCCCCATTGTTAAATAAAACTCTAATCTCTATATATATATAGCAATTCATTATCGCTAATAATATGATTACAGGCGGAAAAAATTATGGAACTAGCGATAGCTTCTGCGTAATCACATACGATTCTCAAGTGTAGATCAGCAATTCCAGAGTAGGATCACAAGGTCAGCTGGAACGGTCTGCGAAACATTTCGCGAATTCTTGAAGCAACTGTATGATTAGGAAGCAGTGCCATCTTAATGTCAGGGACTACCCGGGGACCTTATGAAAATGAGATCTGGTTTAAATTTTCGACAGCAAGCATATCAATTTGTTGACAGTCATTTCTGGCCAGTATTAATGCGATTCGTGATCAGCGCACTCCACATGAAAATACTCAGCGAATACGCAAGCATTCATACAATCATCCTGGAGAAACCACGAGACACCCAGGCTCTGTCGCAAGAAACAACGTAAGCACTTCGCCCCCCGCAGGGGGAAGGAAACAAGGCATCTCCGGTAAAACCAAAATTTATTGATACGTCAAAGATTACATATAGTGCAAGGAAATCAAAAATTATGCAAATCGAAGAATCAAATTAATCAAGTTAAAGTAAATTGCAACGGGCACGGATAATAAATAATCATGGAAAGTTGTATAAAAATCGTATCGCAAAAGGCGCAATCAGAAATTTTATACAATCATCCGTCTATCAGTATCAAATGGATCAAAGGCTATGCAGGAATAGCGGGGAATGAAACTGTGCGACCACATTGGCCAAAGATCTTGGTCTTCCGTCGGAGATTGGCCTTAATCTCCCGACGGAAGAACAACTCTTGTTGCCTCGCAGTCACATCAAACAGGTGCTAAAAAGTGACCTCTTATAAAAGTAGCAACAAGAATGCCCATAAAAATGCCTACAAGGTATAGAAAAGCGTCCGTTGGAATAGCACCATTTGGTCTAGAAAGTGATTATGATAACTGAGCACGGCCCAGTCCCGTCATGTCTAGAACGTTTCAAGAAGTCGGACAACGCCAAGTGTGCTTGTGGTGAGATTGGATCTTTATGGCATTACCTGACATCTTGTCCATATACAACAAAACTCCATCTTGGTGCTATCCCCGAAAACGGTCGATTGTGTTTCAAAATTAGAGTTTTGAAGATACTCGAGTAAGGCAGATTATATTGTTCTCGATAAGAACCTACACCGCATACATACTAAGACGACTGGCAGTGCGCGTCTGAGCGATGACGAGTTCAAACCGGCAAGAGGCCCCAGTTATTGATCTTAAGAGGAAATATCACCTCCGACCACGTCGGAATCAACAGAAGTGGCCGGTGAATGGGAGGGTCTAAGCACGTTCACCTGTAGAGACAAATTAGGTCATCGACGACAAGGACGTATCAAGTGTGATTTAATATTACTCGATTTAATCATGTCGATAATTTAGATTGCCCGTTGGCTTAGATTGTTTATATATGTATTTATCCGTTATACGATTCCAGATTGACGATTGCTGACGTTTCAAGACGATTGTACCAATTCGTTCTATTTTATATTTTGTTGCTTTCGTCTGAGGTGGCTGTTTCTTTCGTTTTAATAAAACTTTCCGGATACACCCATCCCTCGGGAACGCTTCGATATCTCTCCGAGATGGGAAGCGGGAGTGTTTCCGGTCTTCAAAGGTTGGTCAGGTAAAAGGGGAGACCTCAGAAAAATCACTTTGCCCGGGGGGGGATATGATGCTATTGAGACGGTACTGTTAGGAAGCTGCATTTTTGAGGGGGGAGAAAGATGATTTTGAAATTTCTATTTGTGGAAATAATTTTTACAGCCATGTCAATAATAAGAACGAAACAAGAGAGCCGTTAATGCACGCGCAACGCTTTATATCTCAGCAATAACGATGAAGTCACGTGAATTAAAAAATTTTTACAAGGAAACTGCAGCGCCCTAACTTTGCACGATTACTACCAGAAAGTAAACTCAAGCATACTAAACAATAGTGATACAGCACACCGAAAATATAGTGCTGAAATTCTGCGGCAAGCATAAAAACATAAAACAGCAACCGGAATAATTGCCACATGAAATTTACACCGGTATGCAACATGAAAATAAATAACATGGGCATCTACCATCTTTTTTTCATGCCGCACATCGGTTTGAAACCAACAAACTATTTCACTTCAAAAATTATAACAAATAGTTTGGTTTTCATTTGATAGATGGCATCGGGTGTATCAATGCAACGCTTTTTCCTAATGTGTATAATAGAGCATATTATTCTTAAAGTAGAACATTCCCCCTGCTGCTATCTACAAAAAATTCACTCACTATACACGAAATGCATATCGTAGTGAATTGTCTGCTGCAAAATATTCCATTGCCTGTTAGTTACAACGCATTTTCATATTCGTCACACCAAAAAGTACGGTAATTGCTAGAATTTTTCGGGAGACATAAAAACATATTAACCGTTATTATGGTGAATAAAGTTTACAACGGTGTACATTATAAAATTGGAAAAAAATTATTATATCGTATTGTTATTCATTTTTATGCTGCACACTGGTTTTAAACGAGCAACTTATTTTGAGAATTATGAGATAGTTTTGTTTTCATCTGATAGATGGCAGCAAAAGTCCAACTGCTATGATGTTTATCGCATGTATAATTAATAGAGTAAGTATTAATGTGAACTCAGAAGTAAAGGAAATTTACCTCCCATTGTTTTTTTTCCCACAGGTTCGTAACTATTTTTGTCATTCACGACGATCCGTGAAATTGTTCACTTAATTTCACCGATTCGTAAGTAAAAAAAGCCTGAAGACTGATATAGAATGATAACCGCATATGCTCGCAAGTAATAGGTTGAAGATTCCAGGTGGACAGGGCCCTGGTCGTGTCTGGAGGGTCGAAGACTGGGGCCACGAGAAAAAAATGTGCTTCAAAGGGGGCCACGGGTAAAAAAAGTTAAGAAACGCTGATCTGAACCACTGGAAGACACGGTCAAAACACAACACGAGAATTTTTCACAGTTCTCGGTCGAGGGAAAAATTACATCAGATATCTATGCATTGAGAAGAACTTCGATCGCTCATGAGTTCGATATCGGTACATTCCTACTAATGAGCAAAGATCAATTCGCCCACAAGCCAATCGATAGCAATTATCACGATGTATTACATACGCGACTGGAACCGATTACGCTTACCTACGATTTCAGAGACCTATTTCGTTTCTCCTCTCAATAAAAAAAAATACCTTAAATAACGTAGAAACAAAATGCTCCATTTTCCCCTTGGATATGGGAATATAATGACAAGACTGAGTGGTGATTGATACGACGAAAGCACTTAGAAGAGATTGAAATAGTACTTGCTACCGCTACTCTCAACGTCGACCAATCATTTGCAGGCGAATCAATGGCAAAGTATTGGGAAGGAGGGGAGGGGGGTGGAATTACATGAAGTTGACGCTCTGTATGGGACTTGGGGAATCACCAACCACAGTTTGAAAATACCTATACTATAGATATCAGATATGTATATGTATAATTTAGCCAAGTGCAGAATCAAGCCGAAACATTGGAACCGATCTGTGGTTGAACTTACAAATGCGTGTTTCCCGCAGCAAACATATGACATGAGGTCAAGAGATGATGAAAGTAAAAATAAAACCTGGGGGCAGTGCTTCGTTTCGCTTTAATAAGGCGTATACAGTGCTCTCGCTGCTTGATTACGAGTCAAAATATTCCTCATATTGTATGACAATTCAGCACTTTTATGCGTGCATAGTCTAGTAGAATATAAAAAATTGCGAAGCATCAAATTTTGTTTTGACTCGGATACTACACCGGGTGTCCTGTAAGAGTTAATGCGGCCTTCATCCCATCAACCATCCGTCGTAGAGGTACGATTCCAATTTCAAAAATGCTCAAAAGACGTTCAAAAATTACCCTGTACCAGTTTACAGTGCGGCAAAATAAAAAAAAATCTAAATTTTTATACGGCCCCCCTCCTTTAACTTCCAATTAGAAAGCTGTTGCCCTGTATCTCCAGAAGCCAACAGAAAACAAATTCCATTTTTCCAAGTGTGATATTCGCTCTAAGATATTTGAATACAAAAATCGGAGAAAAGTTATGAAAGAACAGCAAAAACTAACAAACAACGCTCCTTTCACTCATTTATGCTGTATTTTCTCAGGAGATGAAGGCCGCATTAGCACTTACAGGACACCCTGTATAAACACCCCACCAATCGTGGGAAATGAAGCATCACTTCAAATTGCAGTGAATTAAAAAAATATGAGATGCATATTCTTGTTTGTAGTCTTAATTATCGTAATGTAATTTCTATGTTGGAAAGATAATGTTAATCGTTGGTTTGAAGAATGAAAAGTCAAGTTGGCTTGATTGAAAATACGTGAAAACCCGGTAATTTTTTGCAAAAAAGTCGGCACAGTCAAAAAAACGAAAAAAAAACAGGACTGTCCGGGGAAATACGGGACAAATGGTCGCCCTATGTACAGCTGCTACTCCCTCCGTTCAAAGTTACCTTTACATTAGTGCATAAGAACTTTCCTTTGCACCATGCATAACTGAAATATCAGATGAAAGTTTGAACGTAATTAGTTTCTTCAAAGTTCGGGATCTAAAATTTTTCGGTGTTAAAACACATTAGGGACGAGCAAACTTATTCCCTTTTAAGGAGGCCAGTGGCGTAACCAATACGCAATTCAGGTGAGAAAAGGTGTAAGAAAAATATGTATTCATTAGCGTGTGGTGTAAAGTGCGAATGCGATATATCCAGCTTCTCGAACACACTTCCACCCTTTTCTTTACCCGACGACCCTGAAAACAGAATGAAAAAAAAACGCACATACGTTGGATACGATAAAACAAGGACCGGAACAACACTTTTATTCACGGAAAAAAACGAAACGTAATACAATCGTTTCATTTGATCGCTAATGCCCTCCTTCCTGTTGTTATCACACACACATTACACCTAATCCTTGAAAGGTGTAGGAGGAATTCATAGAACACATCAAACATGAGACATAATGATTCTGATTAAAATAACGTCAGTGCAAGGTCGTCTAACTGTGTGATTGCTCAAAAAAAAAATCTACAATACAACACCAATAATAATTATACAGGGCTTCTGGCCTCAGAAAATCTATTCAATAAATAGAAAGAATCCCGCTTCTGGATTGGAGGGTGGGGGGCACGAGAAGAAAATTTGATTCGAAGACATGGGTGTTGATGGCTTGATCATGAACATGATTCAAAGGCTTTAGGCAAAAGTTAAAGGTAAAGAAATATTTGATAAATAAACGGCATTAAGTCCAAAATCTTACTTTTGATCATGCATATTGGGCGCACTGTAGAATTATTCATCTTATATTAATCACGATAGAAGCCAGGTCAATAGGGCGAGAAGTCCCCATCCCCCTTAAAATACGGGACAATCCGAAGCTCCTACACATCACCAAGGATCCACCCCTGAGCCAGGTGGATATGGTTGCTATATTCCAACAAAACTCAGTAAAACTAAAAGAACCATCCTTTGTCTATAACAGCGGTTCTCAACCTTTTTTTGGCTCGCGGAGCCCTTTTCAGTATATAATTTCTATGCCGCTCCTGCAGACATCTTTTTTATTTATCTATCAAATTTACTGATTCATTTTATCTTCCTTGAGTCACCGCGGAGCCCCTTGGAAGTGCACACGGAAACCCAAGGGCTCCGCGGAGCACCGGTTGAGAACCGCGGGTCTATAAGAAATCCTTCCCCATTGGAGAGGTGCCAAAAAAAATTGACCTCGATAATCCTTTCATAGTAGTAATCCCTCACACAGAGATTTCCCTGTATTTTTTTAGTACAGTGAAAAAACCACAGCAGCTAAAACATAGTCCCCCTATACCCCCAAAATATCTAAACGGATTTTATTAATTTAAAAATTAAATCTAATGCATTGGAGACTGTATACTACAACTCAGATTCTGAAAGAAAAAATTGTGATCCAAGTCTCTAATCTCATTTCTCAAGGGTGCCACGAACGTTAAAAGTTTGGTTATCCCTGAACCGTAGAGGATGCTGGTACTTATCTTGAAATGATATCGTATTTCATGGATAACTGAGAGTCAATGACCAGTTGGAAACAAATATGGTTTTTTGCACAAGGATTCCTTTTTCTTAACCCAGAAAACTGATATTAGTGACGAGGATTTATCAGATATTTGAATTGCTGAAGATGTTCACGGTCGAGCAGAATTTTGGGGCGTCATCAACACCAATCGAATCCAGATGATGCGCAAGATTCTTTTCAATGGATTTCGGTCAAGGTCGAGAATGGCATATTTTTCTAGGAGATAAGAAAAGCAATGCCTTCATTTAAAAAAACGCGTGTGACGTTTCACACATCCCGTTTTAATGCGAACCAGTAAACACGTTCTCGTTATAACAGGGGGGTAAAGGCACTAAAATTTTCACTGCGCATAAATTGAAAACCGTCACGTGAGGCAGCTCAACCAATCACTGTCCGAATTGAAATTCATTTTTCTTCCACCTCTCTCACTTCTTATCCTGAATATAGAAAATTTCATTGTGGTCATTTGTCTTCTGGACACGTTTTTCGGCCTTGCATTCGCACGAGACCGAAAAAAAAAAATGCCTAGTCAAGAACAAAAGGAAATGAGGACAATCCATTCATTTCCCTTGTGGCCTTCCTACACTTCCAATGCAGGTTTCGCCCCCAATAACGGCCCGATACGGGCAATAGTAACGGTTGCTATCCGGCCGGACTTTGAACTCTTTTTGGGTGGGTCTTTAAACGATCAGAGGATATCCTTTCAAACAAAAGCACACACACTCATACGCACTAAGATAAGTGAAACCAGCCCCATGGCATTCTTTATTCAAAATGACCATGAGATGTTCACGAATCTTTTCATCATAGCCAACTGCGCATTGAAATCATCTCTGACTGGTCACTTTTGAGGCAAGCCTCTTGTTACCGGCCGGGCAGTAAACGGGAACGAGGCTTTACCCATGGCCCCTACAAGGGGTGGGCTGACAAGGCTCCAGCCCTGGGGCCCGGGAGGATTTTAATCTTTTTTTTTTTGTTTTTTCACGTTATAAATTCATCATAAAGGGGGCCCCCGTGAAAATCTGGTCGGGGGGCGCCCGTAAAAGATCCCAGCCTAGGGGCCCGCTGGGGATGTGGGGGCCATGGCTTTACCCACTAAGTGTCTAATGCATTGAACATTTTAGTACCAAAATGTACAATTCATCCCCATGGTTGAGGAATTGCTGAAGGGACACATTTTTCCCCGATTCAGACTTTTTTCGCTATGTATCAGTCCACCTCTCTACAAGGCCGGTCTCAGAGATTTTTAGAGTTTTTATTCAACCAAAATATCACTTTCTTACCAACAATAACCAATGAAAACCTCCCTTGGCCCTCTCCACTATTACCCCTCTTTGATTCACCTTTAACTTCCTTTTTTTCCAAACCATCACGTCTAGCTTAAAGATTTCTGTCGTTAGGGAATAGAGATTCATTTTTTACGGACTAGATTAAAACCGCTTCAAGATGGCCGCTCTCGATTCCTTAGAAAACTAGTGGTGGAATTCCAACCCAGAAAAAAATACGCCACCTTGGGAAGTGGCACTTCGGAGAAGTTTCAGTTTATATGTGCTGGAAATGATGCTTAAATCCAATGTAACCGAGTGTGTTCATCACCTGCATCTTCGATTTGTTTTACAGATCAAACTATCACGCCATTGACTCGTATGCAGAATCGGCACAAGCGTTTCTATGCACTGTGCACTCTCTTTCCTGCAGTGCATTTTCTCTGTGATGAAATGATTTCCACCTTCTTGCTGATGTCCCGTATTGTGCGTTGTCTGTTTGAGTTTATTATCTGGCCGACTTCTTTCCCCAAAGCGTCCGCGATGACGAGGTGACTTATTAGAGATACGAGGGGGAAGGGTGCTGAGTACGCCTAGAAATGTGTAGGAGGTAAACTTGTTTCTTGAAATACGAAGCAGCAATTCTAGAAATTCGTAGGAAGAGTGCATAACCCCGTGTACTTTTTTGGCGAAGCTAATGTTTTCCCCTTCCTTTAACCCCTTTGCGAACTATAGACAACAAATTTGAAGAATTTATAGTTGAAGCACCAGCGATACATCTTAGAAACTGGTATCTTTGTTAATATTTGGGAATAAAGAAGGAATTAGGATTACCGATGAAGCGTTTCGATGAAGTAAAGAAGAGGGGGGAGGGGCAGAGAGCTCGAATGTAAGAAATATCTCGCCCTTAAACGGGAATATAGGTTAAATTTCTTCATTCTTTTTTTCCTTCAGTCATTAGGCCTACCCCCGCAGGTATGTGTGCTAGAAATTGGGGATCTCCGGGTTGAAATAACACTCAAAATAGAATCACGACAGCTGAAAGTTCGCCAATATGGGACTGAAAACGGTTAGCCCGATTAAATTTTTGGCAAATTTAGTGCTTATCAACATAATAAAACACAAAGGCTTATATAAACGTAAATACTTCAAAAGAAACGTAAATATGTAATTTTATTCAACATAAATAATTTAGCCGGAAGGTGTGTATATGCATACGTCCGGACATACGTTGAAGAGACAACATCTATGGGACTAAAGTTTTCTTTCCCTATATTTTATGCATGGCAATAAATTTAGTCGAAGGGGCTCTCCAAACAATACCATCACGCTGAATGAGCACGTGATAAGCGATAACTGCCCGTGAGAGTTTGTTGAGCTCCCTTTCTATATTAAGCTGACATTGTATAACTCTCTCCACGAGGCGAAATTCCAACCATTAACCTTTATTTTTACTTCTATATAATATAGTGTTAAAGCGTAAAACCATTTAAACTCCATAATACCAATATATTGAAACTCTCGTTTCGAGGTTTGTTTCTTTGGGCTATTAAGGGAGAAAAGCGAATGGCGTTGACGTGAAATTCTAGACTATTAACCCTGATGTGAAGAATTCGGGATTTCGTATTTTCTTCTCTTTTTGAACCACGCATAAACAGTGAGGAATGCAGTGTGACTTGAAATTCTTGAAAGTCATCATTAGAAGCTGTTCTAATGGTCGAAATCACTCATTTCTGGCCGATTTTCCTCTGAAATGATCAGTATTATGAACTTGTAGGGGAAAAACACTAGAGGAAAATTAATTTACTCCAGTCTTGCTATGAAGACTGATAAAATTATGAGTAACGAAAGATTTTTGGCTCATCAAAACATACACTAAAACATCACTAAGATTATAACCCTCCGTTTCTCAGAAAACCGGCAATTGGTAGCAAATTGTGAGCTTATGTGTAAGGCCGGTATTACACTATAAATGTTTTCTAAAAGTCCTTTTATAAAACTTGAAAAATTCAACCAATAAGCTTATTGGTTGCATTTGCTCTAATGTAACCGATAACCTTATTGGTTAAATTATTCAAGTTTTATAAAGGAACTTTTATGAAACTTTTATAGTGTAATTCCAGCCTAAGTCCCATATATTTGTGTGTGCGTGGCGTTCCGATAATTCTTTAAATTTTGTGAAATATGTATTAATTTATTCACGACCCAAATAGCAATTAAATATTTGTTTAATTATGGTTGATTAATGATCTTAGGCAGGGATTACACAATAAAAGTTCTTTCTGTAAAAGTGTTTTTATAAAACTTGAAAAATACAACCAATAAACTGATCGGTTGCACTTGCTCGAATGCAATCGATAAGCTTATTGGTTGTATTTTTCAAGTTTGATAAAAGCACTTTTACAAAACTTTTTATAGTGTAATCCCAGGCTTAAATACATTTTTGGAATGCTGAGTAACTGATTAAATGTTTATAACATTTTTAAGTATGTCTGACTTACCGAGTTAAGCATTAAAAGTTTTTATTTGCGCACAAACGTAATGTTTCCGTGTTTCCAATGAGTTATTTGTTTCCATTTAATTTGGAAGTACGTCGTGATCCGGCCTCGCGAGAGTTTCGTGAACTTTTCGCTCATCCTGTGTATTTGCTAATTAACCAAACGTCCTAGAGTCATAGTAGTGCGTGTGTGTGTGTTTGCTCATTGCTCCTCCAAATCATAGTCAGACCTTGGCATTGACAATAACTTCCGTAATTTGTGGTTTGTATGTTTGGAATTAATAATATTTCTCGAACTAGAAGAAATATTATTCAAACGATTTTTTTTTTCTAAAGAAACGGGTCCAAGGCCGTGATTACACTATAAAAGTTTGACAAAATCCCTTTTATAAAACTTGAAAAATCTAACCAATAAGGTTATTGGTTACATTCTAGAAAATGCAACCGGTGATCTTATTGACTGCATTTTTCAAGTTTTATAAAAGGACTTTTACCAAACTTTCATAGTGTAATACCGGCCTTACTAAACTTATAACTATGATAAAATCTCAAAAATTTATTTTATTAGATCTCACAAACTTCTCCATTACAAGGATTTTTTTTTTCTCTCTCTCGAGTACGAGGGGAAACAAAATGAAAACACGTTTGTTTAAAACAATTGCCTCCGAGACAGTGGTGTATACACAGGAGGATTTTCTCTATATTAGACTCCAGCTTCGAATGTCCGCATCTAAAGTGCGCGATATTCCCAGCTATCACCACCTGCTGACAAAACAATCAGAACCATTTCTCGTGCCCTTGGCTTTTATTCATTTTCTTATAACGTCATAGGCCCTGGGAGAATATTTCATCAAGACATGGTGATCTAGCATATGTATCTATCATTTCACTGATCATCATCTTCATAACAGCTGAATACCCCCCCCCCCCCATCCGAGAAGAATATCCATCAAGCTTCCTCTAATTCGTACTAGATTATTTTTAGTGACTTGAATAACTCAGAAAAATTAGTGGCCAATACGAAAGACTCATTATAACACATACATTTTGATCTAGATCAGTTTCCGGCATCGAAAGCCTATATTAGTCGCTAATGGATTAGCGCGTGTTGTTGACGGCAATTTATTTTTGGTTGCTGTCAACAGTGACTAATCGACATAAGTGTCTTTTTTTCTCTCTCCCCATTCTATTAGCGACGGCCACTCGACGACGGCCGATGAAGTCACTTCGGTTTTTCCACTTCCTCAATAGCAGCTAGTGCAAGTGAAAATACCGCCATGATGCCCAAGTGCACATCATGATGATGATTCAGATCCGATCCGCATTCTCGAAGAAACAGCGAAACTTCCCATTCCGCGTGTGTTTGTATGGTTTTCTGATTCTTCTCTTTTCTTCCTCGTCTTTGAATATCTATTCGGCATTATATGTGTGCCACTAGGCCAAGTTACGATGATACTGTATAATATTTGAAAGTCATTTGAATAAAAGTCTCATTCCCGCCTAGAAAAACAAGAGCAACCACCAGACCTTCTACTGCTTATTTCACCATCCTAAATAATTTGTTTTGCCATCTTCTTAAATCATCAAAACCAGCCTTCGGTCCAAAGCGGCTTGATATACGAGGCCGTCATAACAATGCCGGGATCCCGGGTTCATATTTTGAATTCATTTCCATAAAATATTTCTCTCAAACATCGCAATTATTCCAAATAATTCGACACAAAAAATTGAAAATCCGAATTTATAATTTTAGGGGTCGTCTGTTCACGATTTTTTCAACCATTCGGGTTGAATTGGCCCATCCCAGATGTCAATAATTCACACCTTTACTTTTGATTTCTCATCGGCATTTTCATAGTAGAAGCGCTACTATCTTGGTTTATACGATCACAAAAAAAAAAAAAAATATCTATACATTTTTTTTATTCCTATTACCGATAGTGTGAGGACCGGTCGCGTCATTACCTGTCGCATACTACCAATAGGTGTCTCTGCTCTCTGGGCACTTCGACACCCCACTAAATTTCCGTGACAATTCCGTAGTAATAGTGATCGAGAATCACTATTACTAGTTTCAATGTCACTTCTCTTCGCGTTACACTCTCTAGCCTTCAAACATGATTTCACGTATATCAACACTCCACCCCCTTTCTTATCAGATCTAATTCTCAAAAAAGTATCATATCCTGAGATGTGTAAGAAAGATTCATCCCCATCGTTTGCCCAAGATTCTGTAATGGCTATAAGATCCAGGCCCTCCACAACTATCATAGTTTCTAAAAAATCTTTATTACCCAAGCTCCTGGCATTTATTAACACGCATTTTAATTTGCCCGGTGATTTAGTGTCACTAATGGAGGCATACTCTGAAAATGTGCACAACTGAAAGAAAGCGATTTCAGCCGTGATGATACTGATGAATCACTGATACTTAAAATAATACCCTTATTTTGCATAACATTAGAATATATCTAGCAATCGAAACACTAAAAATTGTAGGAATAAAATGACCTCAAATTTAGCAGTGATGGCTTGTATATGATCCTGTAACTTATTCTTAGTGCAAAATGACTAAGTTTGACTATGATATGGTATATTTACTAGCATTTATATAATGCAATGTTTTTCCAATTGAAAACATTCCTAAACGTGCAAAACAATGCTTTGGGTCCCGCCAGCTTTGCTTTGATTTAAATTACTCTTTAAAACTGGATTTATACAACCTAAGACATTTTTAGGTGAGAATAAATGAGTTTAATTAGTGTATTAACAGATACTGCGAGGGAAGTTTTGATATGGAATGAAATTTTGGGCTGATCAGAAAACTCAAAATATATATTTTGTGCTCAGTAATTGTAATTCAAAATATGACTTTAATAAGTGTTTTGTTATTTAACACATCTATCAGGTTCACAAAAACTATTAAGACAAATAAATTCAACTGGTCGAATGGTCGACGCGTTTCGGCTCTTCAATGGAGAGCCGTCATCAGGACCTCGTGGTCAGAACTCACACGAATGAAGAGTGATGTTTACGTCTGGTCGTCCGAAGAGTTCGCCTTTGTATTTGCTGCGTCCGAGTGGTCTTTGGATGCGAATTGGGGAGCCATCTGTTGTAAAGTGTTGAAAGTTTTTTCACGACTGAGGTTAATAAAGCCTGTCCAAGCTGACGAAATAGGTGGTGTGCGGCTCTCCATTGAAGAGCCGAAACGCGTCGACCATTCGACCAGTTGAATTTATTTGTCTTAAAAACGTGGCAATTTTTGTATAAATTAAAACCAGGCAAAGTTACTCATTTTTTGTGATAAAAACTATTTGACAAAAATAACAGTAAGTTTTTTTACTGTTTTAATACTGAGCTAATTTCTCGGGTCGAAAACCCAACCCTGTTACAGATATAAAGGAATACTGAAAAATATCCACAAGTATATTAATTAGAAATATAAATTAATACAAAAACTAATGAAAATTTTGAATTGATGACAGAAATAATTACAAAACTAATGAAAATCGTGACCTAACGAAAGAAATCATCTGATAACGAAAATTTAGAATTAATGAATTAGAAATAAGAAACGTATAATTGAAAGAAAGGAATCCCTCTCCAATGAAAATTCAGAATTAATGAAAGCAAAAATTCCGAAATTGGAGGAAGCATACGTAATTCTAAAATTGGTGAAAATTCAGAATTAAATGAAAGAAATTGTTCCAGAATTCCATAACTGAAGCTCGGACACCTTATTTATTAAGAAAAAATATATTTAATGTATACGGTGTATATATATTTTTTCATTCTTTTACTGTAAGTGCGGGGCCGCCAAAAACGTGGGGCACAGTGCGATTTTGCACCTGTTGCCCAGCCCTAAGGGCGGCTCTGCATTTAGACTATGTTGGTCTATTTTATAAATTTTGATAGGCCGAGATGTCGCATGACATTGACGGCCTCCCTTCCTCCTCAGGGTCCCACACCTTGAACTTGACCTTCGGGGGAATCAATGGAAAGATTTCAGAGGGTCCGTGAGCCTGGATGTGGGGGGGGGGGGATATGCAACTGTACAAAAAAAAATTCTGATAAGACGGATATATGATCTTTCCATAACTGGTACGAGACCCCCAAGGGCCTTCATCTGACGGATACGACAAGGTCCTTAGATAAAAACAGTTAAGTGCCCGTGATCTCCAGAACAATGACTTTTTAAAACGTCTTTTTCGAGTTTTTCCATCATCAATATTGCTTTTGCTACGCCATAGTTCAGGATATTAGCCTCCTTCACTGTTTGATCGGGAGTGCTCTCAAAAATAAATCACAAAAAACTACGCCAGAACCACCAGTACATGTATCGTTGCTAATCGGATTTTTTCAAAAATTCCCAGGGTTCAGCAGAACATCAGCTGAGAAACACTCACTGCTCTCTACGGAGACACGTTTTATTCCAAACCCTCCAAAAAAAAAAGCCGAAACTAAAAATAGTAAAGACTTACTTGCTGTACACCCTGCATGTGTTGTTATTGACTCGATTATCCGACTTATACCTGCGGATATCCTCAAACCAGTCTTTGATAGCCGTAACACCAAGCACAAACACAACCGGAAGGATGGCGATTTCTTTACCGAAAGCGTTAATCCTCGGCACCCAGTTCAGAACCACGATCAGTATGAAGTAGAGGTTGGCGAACCTGTGGAACTGTTCGAACAAATTCTTCGGTACGAAAGACAGCGGAGTATACTTTGTGGTGCGGATCTTATTGTTCCTGTATCCCTTGTGAGGATTGTGCTTGGAAGATTCCGCAGCCGGTGGAAGGGACACATTCGAGACCACGGTCCTAAGGACCTTCTCTGGTGGCTTCTTTCTCCTCTTCCAGAATCCCAGCCTCTGCAACAGGGACAGCGACTCCCTGGTGCTGACGACTGAGTCCGCTTCGGATTGGGCTCTGCTGTCCGTCATTTCGGATCTAGACATTGAAAATGAAAAAGCTGTTTTACAAGGATTTCTTCACTACGAGAGTATGCCAACGACAAGCAAATAAACAAATAAATACCGATTTTTTTTTTTCTCCGTTGGTATAATGCAGATAAGACAAAAAAAAATCGTATTATCTAGAAATGATAAGCTCCCACATTGCAAGAGCGGCAGTTGCTATAAGAAATGCTAGCAAGAAATCAGCAACATCGAATTGCGTCATATATACACTTTATCTTCTGGTCTCGATTTTTGTTTAGTGCATACAAACTCGCCACTTCGATTTCTTTTGGCTATTTGTATTGATCTACGGTAGAACCAGTGAAGTCCAGCTGGGGTAACGGTAATCCGATCTGATTATGGTGAGGATTAAAGTATCCGCATCGAACCGGATTTAAAAACAACTGCGATTTTCGGTTACTGTAACGCAGTTCTGAAAATAACCCCGGATTATATCAGATTTTTTTTGTCGAATAAAGGACTTTTAATAATCAGGGTTGCTAATAGGGAAGCACAAGGGCATCTATATAATGACCTGGGTAACGGAACAACGTTCCCGAATTCACCTTTGCGCAATCAGAATTTTTCCAGTGCTTTTGGACCCCCCCCCCCGCCCCCTCCTTTTGCAATTTGGCACCCTTTCTCCCATTATTATTATGGCATAAATTATAGCATTTTCAGTTGTCGTCAAAATGGATGTTTGCCCCAGGTTTTGGGGTTCGTGTTGTTCGGGCCTGTTTATTTCCTTGTTGGACTTCATACCATTGGGAACTAGTCAATTTTTCTCATTTTTGGGGAGCATGGGACTTCGGTTGGTTTGATGAGCACTCAAGAGAGTTAAGGTTCGGATGATGCTCAATCTCTGTTGTCACTGCTAAGGCTAAAAACGCCAGAAACGTGAGCAGACCATAGAACAGGGCTGGATAAATCTTCAAAAATTTACAAGTTGGACATATATTACGTGAGCGAAACAATGTTTTATTTGCTAGCGTCGTGTATGTGGTTGAATAAAATACATGCCCGGTCAAAATTGTTACATGCCCCAGGCATGTCAGGCAATAGATTTGTCCAGTTCCTCCATAGGTTCTCGTAGCATACGCGATTTAATACAAGATTTAAATCCACAATGTAAATGATTTCTGTATGAGGTGGGTAGGGACCCTCGACGTCATCAGAAACACCAGGAAAATGCCAGCGGTCTTCTGCGGAGAGGACGTCTAGAACAGTTTTCTAAAGGAGTCTTGGCACCAGGGCTGGACAAATCTATTGCTGGACGCATGCAAAAATTTCGACCGGGCATGTATTTTTTTCGACCACATGCCCGACGCGGGCATATGAAAAAAAATTAGACTTTCGTTTTTTTAATTTTCTGGTCGATGATGATATGCAAGTGTTCCTAGACAAATGCTAGAAATTATACAAAAAAAAAAATTCTGCAGCCATGATGCAAAGGTGTAGTCAACGTTATATCCATGGCCTTTACGCAATACATGAAGTGTCCTGAAGGAATGAAAATTCTGCGATTGATTCTGAAATTCTAGAAAATACATATATACGCGCATTTCTTTTCTATAACCCTTTCGGACCCTGCACGCACAAATGTGCGGGTTGCTTTTTTTCGCTTGAAATATACATATTTTGTAAACCTTAAGAAGTTCAGCTCTGGTTTCAAGGATTGTGTGTGTGTGTTATTTCTCGAAGTCGGGGCTGAACTCACCGATTTGAAAAAAAAGACTACAAAATCTACTAAAATTTATATCGATGAGCTCTTATGATGTCTTTGTAGCTCTATTGAGCCCTTTGTTGTGCTCTGTGGCCAGGCGTCAGGTCCTGAACCATGTTTTCCTTCGTTGGCTTGTTGGCTCGGGTGAGCCCTCCGCCGTGGCCAGGTCTTGGACCACGTCTTCTTTCGTTGGCTTGTTGTTATGCAACACTATAATGCCCTCTGAAATTCATTTTTAAGATTTCACAGTTTTTATCACGATTTGTCCGTTTTTCAGTCACATGATCTGACTGGCCACCTTATCCTAGGCCCGTGCCTTCCGAAATCCAACCCCGTACCATTAATCGGCTATGATTCTATAAGTGAGGTGAATTCCGACTTTTCTTCCGACGCCAACAGCTCGGTAAATTGTAATTAGCGGTTCGGCTAATTTTAGATTTTCAATTAGCAACCCACATTCCTTTCGAATTTCTTTCGAAATTTTAGATTTTTCTTTTAATTATTATCACTTTCGACATTTTTTATACAAGTAGATAAATTTGTTCTCAAAATTTTGTCTATTAAATAAACCCAGTGATAATATTTTTCTGCCTTATATAAATAACTTTAAGTTACATGCCCGACAGGACATGCAAATTTTTGGAGATTTGTCTAGTCCTGCTGGACACCCCATTCTTTTTTTTTTTTTTTCATTATGTAATTTCTGTACTCGATTTTTCCGTCACATCGGTTAAATAGCTTTCTCGCACCTGTGAACGGCCTGTTAATAGCAGCCAAATATTCAGGGGAACAAGGTATATACCTCCTTGTGCTGCAGACTCTGTCTGGGCCTCGTTAATTATTAGCCTCGTGCAAGGATACGGTTTTCGTAATTTATTTTTGAAGAAAACGCTCGAAAAATTTGGAGAAAAAGTTCTCCGAGGCCTCGCAAATCTTGGGGCCCGACCCGTATCTCCAGGAGTTAGTGATGGAAACTTCTTTAATACTGCACTTCAATAGCATGCAATATTATAAAGCTTGACAAATCCCAGGCGGAAATAGCGACTTGAAAATCAGTATTGGCACCAAAAGTTTTCTAAACGTGATTGCTGAATTATAGTCTTAGGATGACACAAATTTTTCTGAATTCATTACATAGCTCCTTCATGTTGAAAAACAAATCGAAGCCCCGGAAAATAAAAATAAAAACCATTATTTAGGAATGTTTTTCTTGAGCAAAAACCATGGTTGTGACACCTAAAATATATATTTTTTGACTTTTCAAGCCCTGCAATATTCATCATTACAGTTGTATCTCGATCATTTGATCATTTTTGTCGCACAACGGTCATTTTCGGCACACGAGGGCTAATTAGACCGGGACCTACAATTTATTGCCGATTCCGAACGGCAGGCTTGTGTTTTATACTCGTCGAGAGGTTGGCGCGCTAACCCCTCGATGGGGGACTCCATGCGGTAGCAATTTTTTCTGCGGTCTTGCTGCTATTTTTTGTTGTACCCTGTGTTAGGAAAGTTTTCTGACAAGGACGAACCGGGTATCGAACTCGCGACGCCTCTAAACATCCTTTGGTACTTGAGGCGAGTATCTTATCGACCTGGGTTACCGCGTCTAGTTCTATCTCTCGACCACAATACATAAATGCAAAACAATATCCTCAATTCACTCTCAGTGGCGTTTTTCTTACAAATATCACTACTAAACCAGACATGCACCTCGTCCATATTCCTCTGCAGAACTTCTAACGAATCGGTACATGTTGGAATGTGCTTTTCCGTATTGTGAACCTATTGTAAAGTTTGTTTTTGAGTAATGCTTGTAATGTGTAGTGCTGCCATCTGCCATCAACTTTTCTAACCATGAGTGAAGTGTAATGATTGAAGATCTTATCGTTGTAGGCCTGTTGCTCTCAGCTGCGAGACTTTTTAACGGGGAGATTAGCCAGCACCTCCCAGAGATAGAAGGCCTCTACAGTGTTTGCCACGAACGTCATCAATACTACCTAACAAGATTGCCACATTTTGAAATACACATCCTATTTCGTTTCTTATTTTGGCGGAGAATCTTCCTGATTGACTCACAAATACCGCATAGTGATTGGATGTGGGGGGCATAGAAATCTCCAATTCTGAGATGATCATTTCTTTTCCTCACAACGATGATACTGGCACGAGCAGGGAATTTTTTCCCCTGAATATTCTGAGGGAAAATGGACTACTTACTGACGTCACAAGCAGACTGCGGAGGCATTCTATCTCTAAAAGGTACTGGATTAGCGCCTCGAAGTTGGGAACCACAGAAAATCAACTTCACTCGAAAATGAGGTTTGAACATGGAACTAATACCATAAAATTTCTCGCCATGTCCGACAACAACCGCATTACACGTCTAAAAATAAGGAAAAGTATGGCAGAGAGAGAGAGAGAGAGAGAAAGAGGGCTTTACGGTATTTCCTCCTACAATATAATATTTTAAGAATTGAATTATACAACACAAATGGCCATTATCATTATTACCATCACTGCAGATAAAATCTTGGGAAAACAAAGTCATCGAGGTCACGAGGCAGCTTTAAAAGAACTGGTGTCTGGTAGTTCTCCACGGGGCTCGCTCTTTTTCACAGAAAAGAAAAACAAATAAACGGATAGGAAGGGGAAATACAGTGTATATATGTATACCTGAAGGAAAAAGAAAAATCACCACGAGGTCTTGTCCGACTTCCAGTTATTAAAACTGGGAACAAAGACGCGTGCGAGGAATTGCAAATACGTTGTGACGGCCATAATATAACCATTACTTAACACCACTCTGTTGTTTGTTGTTAAACAGTGAGAGCGAAGGGGGGGGGGGGAAAGAGGAAAAGTCAAGCGAGATGGACCACGAGGGAATGAATGGGTCGTGAGGTCTATGCCATGAATTTGACCCAATTATCTTTGACCCATGACGAGAGAGATGCAGACACTTTCTATTGAGTAATCTGTAGCAAAAAAGTGTGCTCTCACTTTCAAAATTTCCAATTGATTTATGTACATTCATTATATTGTAAATGATTCCGGTGAAATACGAGTTTTGATAGATGCAAATGAAGTCGAGTTAACGTTCGTGGAAGCGGGGACGTCGGAAGCTGGAAAAGAGCAAGGATAACATTTATGTCGACCAAATCATTAAAATATAGAAGATAACAAGTCGTATACGTAATTCATCTATATTTCAAGACACCATAAGCGACGGATAATCGAAACCAATTCGGGAAATTCCCCTACTTTGCTTGAGATAAGCGATAGCGCCCTCTGCTACCCTACTTCAGCGTCCCTCGCCCGTAATCCGGCCACAACCTATCGCTAATGTGGGCAATTTAAAACCGTTTGACCCATCTTTCTGTAGCGAATGAGTTGTACCGGAAATTTCTGTATGTACCCGACAGTCTGCGAACGTATCAGGTGTTGTGTGGAGTGACGCTGTAGCAGTCTAGTGCTGATAACAGAATAGCATCACGAGGACGGCGGTTCGAATCCCACCGGTGCCACAGTGGTGGTCGGCTAAAGTTGGTTTTTTTTTTTTTTTTTTTTTTAGGTTTCCCGACTTCGAGGCAAGCCGATCTCCGCGTTGAAAAATCTCTCCACAGAGAGTAACAGGCCTACAACGGTACAGATATTCAATCATCAAACTTCACTCACATATAGATGGCAGTACTAAAAATTCACGCACACTAGATACTCACTCAGACTGTTAGTTACACCGACACACTTTTTCCCAGACCCTACTAGGCTGAAAAAGATCTCGGCAGCGGGAAAAATCCGGTTGCAGAGTCCTGGCATTCATTAAGTGTTGTGTGAAGTTAGTTCCGCCATCTATATTTAAAATTGTAAGTGAAGTGGTCCGCAAGAACCAGAACCTATGAGGACAGATTGTTCGTAAAAGGGGTCAGGTACGTGACGGGTGCATGTGTTTCAAATTAGAAGCGGCTGGACATGCTTTCAAAGAGATGTCTTTCTGCCGCTTACACCCACAGTATACTCACAAAGCCACATAGCACGTTATGGATTAGTGTACCATATTCTCACACGGGAGGTGTGACAGAGCTCTACCTCGGAAGCTCGAGATTTTTTTTTTTAAGGAATTTCTCCGACTAAAATTTTGGGATTGAGGATAACTAAAGATCCAGGTCTAAGCTCCCATTATAAAATATGAGGGCTCCTAGTACTAACCATCAAACTGTCGGGTAGCCAGGGGCGTCGGAAGTGTTTCCAGATCTGTAATTGTTCGACTTGACCTCTTTGGGTAGAAAAATTTAATTTCTGAATCGGGTGCTTAGGCCCGTATTACAAAATATTGCGAGTGATCATCACCCACAGTACACCTGGCTCCGACTCCAGTGCAGGTAGCTAATGGTCAGCAATTACAATCTACATTGGTGAGCAGTTACGATTCGGTTCTTGTTCACCCATCCAAGGACTTGTTCCATATTAGTATCAAACTAACTAGTATAAACGGCAATAATGGTTAATTTTTTTCCTCCTAATTGTCTATTAAAACTCTGAAAACAAAACTAATTTTAGACACCCCTCCAACACCCCATAAATTTTCTTCTATCAAGAGATGCCCCGTCATACTACCAATGAGGAGGCTGGTGATTTTGTAGCGCGGGAACATTTTCATTCATTTTATTATACAGAGGTGCAGGTGAAAAGAAACATGGCTTCTGGTGCGGGCGAATCTTGGGATATCCCACCTAATCTCGGACATTTTGTGACATATGGGTCTGAAAAATTGTAAAGACTTTTTTTCCTCTTATACCACACATCCTCCCCTTCCAGATCTCAAAATAGGGGAACCTCATTTCATGTCAGGGGGGATCTGAAAACCGGATACATAGATTTGTTCTCCCCCCCCCCCCATCCATCCATCCACAATCAGGGGAAGATCGTATTTTCCAACAGGAAGTGATGTAAAAATTTCTGGAGGGGGGGGGGGGTCTGCTCATCACCTAGTAAAGATATAGGTATATCCGACGCGACATTTTTACTATGATTATGTGAAATTCGCCGTACTTTAAGCATGCCCATGTACATTGTGGAGGAAGACACCCCCCAGTTAGGAGTTTTGATGGGGGGCTAATATTGATTCTCTAATAAATGTCTAAGGTAAAAATACTAGAGATGAATATAGTTCGACCCCGGGTTCGAATCAAGGGCCCTGCCAGAGCAGCGTTTTATTGAAGCAATGTTGTGGTGCTCTTTTTGACTGTTCCCCAGTGGCGTACAAACCATACATAACGCCTCAAAAAAGCCCGGTTAACGGAAGAAAGAAATGAAAATGTTTTGTAGCAACACTGTATTTGAGAGAGAAATACATCGTGTCAATATCGAGTTAGTTACGCCACTGAATTTATCGATTCTGGAAATTTTTCGAGTGCAACCGATTGATGGCAAACAAGATTGATGCACAATTGTTATTGATTGATAGCAGTGCCATTGCATAATGTATTTCATAATCGGAGTATACAAATGGAGAATTATGAAAAACACTACGCTTTCCCCCCCCCCCCACCAATTTCCTAGTAAAGTTCGTGTTAAAATAAAATACAGTAGATCCCGCTTATTACGTTTTTCGAAAACCCGTCATTAAAACAACTTTGTAAGCAGGAAATCTCAATCAGTATTATAGTAAAGGCTGGGACCACGAAAATTAGTCACATTAACGGGAAAACGTTATAAATGGGAACGCTATAAGCGGGATTTACCGTATTCAAGGTCGATTCTCAGCCCCCTTCCCCCAGACTTTGACCACGGCAGTCATAAAGAGGCTCAATCAGTTCAATCCGTGATTCCCAAAAAAAAAAAGCGCGGATTTTCCGAGCTGAGCCTATAGGCCAGGATTTTCAGTGAACTCTGTATTCATTTTATATGACAACTGTATTGCAGAAAATTTAAAAAAAAAATTGTATTTTATTTCCAGGGGCCCCAGGCTAGAGTTCTCAATCTTCACTTAGCAGGCGCTGATCCAATGTGCCGGGAAGGTTGACAAATTGTGTACGTTCGTAAGATTTTCCAGTATGTTACTGGGGTTGACAAATCAAATTTTTCCTTATATTATCCGGATCTTGGTAGAGGCACTCACCCCCCTCCCCCCTCTGGATCTGCGCCCATCTAGGGCTGTGATTTATATACAGTTAGTTCATTTGCACCCGCGGAAGTCATTTACAATTAAATTACTAGGATCGATAAATTATCAATATCAGCGATTGCAGGGCGGCTTTCACACAATAAGAACTGATACAAGTGATAACAGAATAGAAGAATGATATAACTCATTGTTACAATGTCAAGATCTCATATTCAATTATCCAACCTTATCATTCCAGAGAAAAAAACATTTTCAGCGATCAGAATTTAGAAATTGATCACGTTTAAAAATTTAGCTACAAATAATGTTGTCATGATAGGTTAATAACATATAAAAACTTACCATTTAGATATCGATTGTGGGATAATTTCCTTGACATTTTAGTGTGAAGCGCGGGCATCATAAGCCAGCGCTTATCTCGATATATCCCATGAAAAAAAAATGTTTGTTTTTTTACACGAAGGGAATAACTGGTATCTTTGCGCGCGTATATCAAAACTCGGTCTGAAGACTTGTTTCCGGATAACAATGAAACAGCTGTTCCACCCCGTGTGTTTGCCGCGCGTAAAAGAAATCTACCAAGCTTATTGGCTAGATCTAGTGACCAATCATAATAACGTTTTATCTGATTCTACGGACTTCAGAAAGTTTACCCGTTTCATTCACTTTGATTCGCTCTTTTTCTCACATACGATGATGGTGACGTCAAAGCTATCCCTTCCCAGACCTAAGACGCCTTCATATATTAAGGAGTTCTACCCAGACCAACACCTTCTAGAGCAAGCTAGAAGGCTTTAGAAGGTATTGCCCAGACGCGGGGCAAGGTACGTCTCAACAATTTCGGGGCACCTGAAACGTTTAGGACTCCCATTGTCCTGATTTTATAATTTATTTTTCTTTTGCGGGGGGGGGGGGGGGGGTGGGAAAGATCAACATTCTTTATTTCGGAATATACAGGGATACTGAAAAATATCCATGCAAAAAATTTTAGACTCATAATCAAATGAATATTAACACAAATTTGATGAAAATTCAGCACTGAAGATAATTTTAAACTACTGTAATAAAAGAAACAATTCCCGAAAGTAATGAAAATTTTAGAATTCATTAATTGAGAATAATTGAAATAAATAATTCCAGAGTTGATGAAAATTCAGAATTAACGGAACAAATAATTCCCCCAGAATTGATTTAAATTCGGAACCAATGGAAGAAATACATGTACGGTAATTCCAGAATTGATGAAAGTTTGAAATTATGAAAAAGAATTCCAGAATTGTGATAAAAAATTCAGAATTAACGGGGAAAATTTTTTCAGAATTGATGAATTTTCAGAATTATTGGAGAGGGATTCCAAAATTGATGAAAATTAAAAACTATGAAATTAATTACTCCGCAATGATGAAAATTAAGAATTATGAAATTAATAATTTTGCAATGAATGAATGAAAATTTAGAATTAACGGTATAAGAAAATTCAGAATTAATGCAAGAAATAATTTAAGAATTGACGAAAATTCAGAATTAATGCAAGAAATAATTTAAGAATTGACGAAAATTCAGAATTAATGCAAGAAATAATTTAAGAATTGACGAAAATTCAGAATTAATGCAAGAAATAATTTAAGAATTGACGAAAATTCAGAATTAATGCAAGAAATAATTTAAGAATTGACGAAAATTCAGAATTAATGCAAGAAATAATTTAAGAATTGACGAAAATTCAGAATTAATGCAAGAAATAATTTAAGAATTGACGAAAATTCAGAATTAATGCAAGAAATAATTTAAGAATTGACGAAAATTCAGAATTAATGCAAGAAATAATTTAAGAATTGACGAAAATTCAGAATTAATGCAAGAAATAATTTAAGAATTGACGAAAATTCAGAATTAATGCAAGAAATAATTTAAGAATTGACGAAAATTCAGAATTAATGCAAGAAATAATTTAAGAATTGACGAAAATTCGGAATTAATGCAAGAAATAATTTAAGAATTGACGAAAGCCCTCAATAATTTCCCGTGAGTGCAGCGCCTCGCACTAAGAGCGAGGCTCGTGCGACCGCACTTCAACGTCCATAATGGTGACTCTGGCATTTTTTGGCACTCTGAGGCATTGCTTTGAAATACGGGATGCATGACCAACACAAGGGTGGGGCTGATAGTCGAACCTTCCGTAAGAAGAGAACGAATTATTTCTACACAAAATGCAATTTATCAGTAATTAAAAGTTTTTAATAAGAAATTAGTGAAACACATAATTATTAATGATATTAATTAATGAACCATTAATGACTTAAAATATTGACGTTTTTCCAAAATGCCTCTGTTTTTCCTCAAATTACTCAATATGTTTACGATAACCGAATCTTGCGATCGAGCACTGTAATTCTCGCTTTCCCGGGATTGAGAGAAACCCCGGAAGCGTCAATCCCTAATCGGCATATTTTGTAAAGGCCCTGTCGGCTTACTCGGCTCTTTCTTGATAACTTCAGAGAAGTGAGATGGTAATGAAAGACGACATTTTTTTTTTTTTTTTTTATAATAATAACGTGATCCACACGTATTCCCAAGGGATCAGCATGATCCGTCCAGGGAATTTGTCAGTGTTAGTAAACATCCATGCCCGAACCGGGATTCGAACCAGACCTGCACAGTGAGAAGCTAGCTCCCTAACCACTCGACTGCCAGGCGGCAGTCAAGCGGAGTAATCATTATGTCTATGATTACACCTTCTTTCTTTCAAACCGAGCACAACTCACCTCTACCATCATTTATGGGCGATTTACTACCTAACGAGTTGTGCCGGAGGCGTAACTGTGCGTGTATCTAACAGTCTGAGTGCATATGTGGTGTTATGTTCGATTTTTCAGTGCTGCCATCTATATTTCGGAAGTGGAGTGAGTGATGTGTTATGATTGAATTTTTTTTCGCTGTTTGTAGGTCTGTTGCTCTCTGTGGCGAGACCTTTTAACGGGGAGATCGGCTCGCATTCGCGCCTTGAAGTTGGGATTACTCCTGAATATTTCTGTAAGTCGGAAGGATGAATTATGTTGCCTTCGGCATTGAGATAAAGCATTTGAATTCAATACATTCTCATTATTCCGATATCTTTGAATAGAAGCAAAATGCGCACAGATGTTGCTTTAAATACAAATCTTTGCACCAGGAATCCTGCTGCCATCTAACAAATGAAAACAAAACTATTTGTTGCGATTCTTCAACTGAAACTAAGTTTTAGTTTTAAACCGATGTGTAGCGTGTAAATGAACAATCTGTTGGTATGATAATGTATATTTTTATTTCTAAACGTAAATGCTTTTGTAAACCTTATACCCGTTAAAATATGTTTTTACGTTTACCAAAAATCATTCTTGCAAACACCAAAAAACATAATAACCGGTACTATAGCGCGTAAAATTAACTATAGTATGCAGCATAAAATTAACTATAGTATGCAGCATAAAATTAAATAACAAATGGTATCATACCACATATTGTTCATTTTCATGCTTCAAACCAATTTAAAACAAAAAACAATTATATTTTAAAAAATTCGTGTGGATAGTTTTATTTTTATTTGATAGGTGGCAGAGCGAGCACATGGCAAAACGCTATTTCTGGCATGGAGATAATTTAAGTATTACGTTAGCAGAATTTTGGCCATTTTTGACTCACCCCTCGCCCCTCAGAGCAAAGCACTGAACCCCTCTCTTCCTTTTTTCAGCAAAATTAAGTAAGCCAAAGAAAAACTCGAAGGCAAAACGCCCCCTAAAATTTGCCGTCTCCTCAAGATTGCCACCCATATAACCTTCATTACTCCGCGTCTAGAACCGATCTTGTTAACCGCGACTGCAAAACCTAACAGCATCATTGGGGGGCCCAGAGCAAGTGATATTGTGGGGGTTTTTCTACCTTATTGCAAGTACTGTATTAGAAGAATAAGGCCTTAAAATTTGCATACCTACTCTACTTTCGGAAATCATAGATCATTTCCCTATTAATATTTTCAATACCCTGTTGCTTAAGTAATCATAATTCGAACTTTCCCCCGCCTTGTCATCAAAAGTCGACAAATGCGTATCTCTCCCCCCCCCCCCATAGGTGCTGCCGTAATACGTGAATGGCCCCCTGTAATAGTAAAGTATAAAAGTCAGAAGGGTAGGAAATCGTGTAATGATTTTTTTTTTCGCAGGTTCTCAAATTATGTTTTCCATTTATTCCGGTCCATGAAATTGTTCAATTAATTTTACCGGTTACAAATTATAGAAGGTGGAAAAACATTATTTAAAGGGGGATGCACAATCTTTTCAGTCCGCGGACCTCCAATGCAGTAATATCTGCCGCTTGCTTGCCAGAAACTTGTATATACATGAGGTGACCATATGGCCCATATTTTACAGGGCATTCCCGTTATTTTGATCGTCATGACCTTTTCATAAAATGTCCCGTTTCTCCCTCTATTTTTAATGAGGCTTTCTCTAATTTTTGAAATCAATAATTGAGATTAATTTTATGACATATGTTTGACAATTTTTTAGCTGTAATTGAGAGCAATAACTAATAACTTTACTTGCATTTGTAACAATAAATATTTTTTTGAAAAATTCAGTAAAAGAAGTTGTCAAAAGAAACTTAACTTGCCCTCGACAACTTTTGCAGCATTTGGCACATTTACTTGTCTTTAAAATTTTTTGGCTGAAATTGGCAACCTCGCTTGCCTTTGACAAATTTTTTGGCAGTAAATTTTGGCTGTACAATTTTTTTCTGATAAACGGTGATATCCCGTATGAAATCCGATTTTTATGAGGGAAATTTAATCAGCCTATGACCTATGTTTATGTATGCATTGATACTTTTTCTACCAGAGCACCTTAAGTGGGCCGGATGGAACCTATTGGCGGGCCAAAGGTTGTTCACCCCTGGTTTAAATCATTGAAAGACAGTTAAGAATAATTAAATAACTTGAATAAGCCCATAGGAGAGAGTCGCTTAGATACGTATTTAGGGCACTGTAAGGTGCTTTCCAGATTCACCAGAAGCATTGTGCATTTGATATATACTGTATATATAAAGGGCCGTCTCAGCAGCTTATCGGACCCATGAAGCCCAAACAGTTTTTGCGGCTCTTATGATTTCATATGTCTTAGGATAGAAAAAGCGCCATCTGAAATTCGTACCCAATTACAGTATTTACAGAAATGCTGGTAAAACACCTCGACTGAAAAACAAAATTTATATAGATATAACTTACGAAAGAAATGATTTCAGAATTATTTAAAGAAATTCTTCCAGGATTATTAAAATTATTTCGTAACTGATAAAAATTTCTTATCATATAGGAAATGTAATTCCAGAATTTCTGAAAGAAATAGTTTTAGAATTTTTTTAAACTGATAATTTCAGGAATTGAAAGAGAAAAGACTTGATTTGAAAACTTAGTAAAAAAAAAATAATAATTTAAGAATCAATGAGAGAAATAATTTCCTGATTAGTGATAAAAATAATTTCCTATTTAACACAAAAATAATTTCACAATTATGGAAATAAATAATTTCAAGATTTATTAAAATGGCAATGATCTCAAAATTACTGAAATAAATGATTACAGAATAATTTGAAATGATTACAGAATAATTTGAAATGATTACAGAATAATTTGAAATGATTACAGAATAATTTGAAATGATTACAGAATAATTTGAAATGATTACAGAATAATGAAAGAAATAATTTCAGCATTAATAAAAGAATTAATTTCAGCATTAATGATAGAAACAAATCCAATATTGATGAAAGAAATTATCCCAGAAGTAAAGAAAGAAATAATAACTAATAAAGGAAATAATTCCAGAATTAATGAAGAAAAAAATCCAGAATTAATGACGGCAATTTTTCAGCATTAACGAAAGAAGTTATTCCAGCGTTAATGAAAGAAATTATTCCAGTGTTATACGTGTATATATGAAATATATATAATATATATATGAAACATTCATATATATAATGAAATAAATAATTTTATCTTTTTTTATCTTTATAGATGAGTTCTCGATCCTTTTTTTTAATCTTTAAAATGCAATATTTAGAGACTTCACTGCACATTTTAATGGGAAAATTGCCAGACTATGTTTTCATCGAGTCACGTGATTTCTTCGAATGCGATGTCACTGCCGTCGCGAATGTAAAGCGTTGATTCTTATGGTACGCGGATGATTAAGCATGTAATCTTTTTAAAATTGTATTAATTTATTATTTGAAGGTTCTTATGATCATGTAATTAAAATTAATGCAGAAAAAATTGATTACAAAAAAGGTTTAAATATTGTTTTATTTTAAAAATCAAATTTTAGCTTTTTAATGTCTATATATAAATTGCTTGAATAGCAGGCCCGTAACTAGGCTAGGGCAACCGGGGCACTGACCCTGGGTCCGAGCAAAATGGGGAGAAACATAAAATTTATACTCATTTTGCGTAATAATAACCCTTTCGAAAAGGACCCTCAAGGAAAAGTCTGTCCCGCACCCCGAAAAGGCACACTACGGCCTTGGTCAGTAGGATTACGGAATACTTTTTTTTGGGGCTGTTTCTTTTTTCCTCAGCAAGATTCAATAACTGGGAGAAGAATCCCCCCCCCCATTCTTTATTGAGAAAATTTCAGAGGAAGTGTTGCTATAGTGTCCGAAAATAAAAATACGTGATACATTGTTGTCATACAATTTTCATTTTTCGTCCATATAAAGGATAATCGAAAATTCATATTTAATGAAAGAAATATTTTCAGAATAAAAAATGTTCTTCAATAATTTGGGGTCTCTTGTTCAACACTGGCCCGTTGGTCCATCTGTTAAAGGCGTGTATACATTATTAGCGCGGATCATGCAATGAAAGCATTTGCAATTGGTTGTTTAGTAATTTGTATGGTGTTGTGAACGATTCTTGAGCAGTCTTAAAAAACTGGACCCACCTAGAATCGTTTTTTTTCAACGAACACAAAGGCAGGGCAGTCTTAAGGACATCATCGGGTCAAGTGATTTTTCTGAGACTCTTACCCAGCAAATTCTCCAAAAAAACCAACTACTCCCTCATTTTTCTGAGACCCCCCTCTTCCCTTGAGGCTCCCGGGCCGTCCCCTGATGGGCCCATGCGTTAGGACGGCACTGCACAAAGGAAGTTTGTGTACCCACGAGTGGATTAGAAGATCGTACGCTACAAGATACGCACGTTAATGTATACGCGCCTTAAGACGTCACTGTACATGAATGTATCAACATCGACGTCACTGGTCATCAACATCCGGGTCTTTCATAACAATTTTAAAAATAAAACTTTATCATCACGTCTTCAGTGGTCCTTAATTTTGAGATTAGATGGCAGCACCAACAATATGAATTGGACTGTGGAAACTTCCTCTTCACTTCTCCTCTGCTTCTTCCAAGGTTGTTTGTTTTAGACGTCTCCTTGTTTGCCAAACAGAAGAATTGAACTGTTAAATCAGTTCAGTTTGTGGGTTTCAATTGTAAGGAACTGAACTAAATGAAAAATTCTGCTCTTTCAAAAATGTATTTCGAATCCCCACATAAATCGTTTTTAATTTCCATATTAGATGGCAGCACCCCCCGTAGAAACAAATCAATGAAAACTCAGTCTTCACAGGTCTTCTGCTTAATTCACGGCCACAGCTATAAGTAAACTTTACTTATAGCTCAGAGTTCACGGTTCTCTGCTTTAGGCAGGGCCGCAACTAGATGTTTGGTTACCCGGGGCAAGTGAACATTTTGGCGCCCACTTGTAATGTTGAAGGAAAGGTTTGAGAATAAAATTTGCGCCCCCGCCTGGTCCAGCGCCCGGGGCACGAGACCCGCCTGCTCCCCCCGAGTTGCGGCCCTGGCTTCAGGAATATTCTTATTTGCTCAATTTCAGTAAAGATTACAAAGTTAGTTTCGTTGAAAATATGGGGAAACACGAGACATTTTTTTTTTTTTTCAAAAACAACAACGATGTCCCGTAAATTTCGAAATATATGGTCAGTTACTTTAGCAATTTAGGTCCCAGTCGTCTGATTGGATTGCGTCACTCTCCCTGGTAACGTGATCTAGTCGTGGCGATTTCTGTTTGTGAATGTTGTTGTTGATAAACATGTCTTTTCCGGAGATTTCAAATACCATCGGCATCGCCAATGTAAATATCCACTTGAATAAATGGCTGTTTGGAATGAAGGTCTGGAGAGCTTCATTATTCACATGAGCCCCGTATCGGGAACATGCCTAACAAGAAAAACAAGAGGAAGGCCAGTTGCCCTGGAGACGTCCCCTCGCAACAAAATCCGTCCCTCAGTCGATCCGGAGGTGGGGAGGTGATCAGAAATGTGTTCGCCGTCGGAGATGACGTCGACCCGCGGGAGTCCCTGCGATACATGCAAGATATGTTCAAGGGCAAGATCGATCCCGATGTCGTTGCCATGATATTTTCGGAATGTGCTTACGATGGTAA
This sequence comes from Pholcus phalangioides, assembly GCF_987345545.1. NCBI lineage: Eukaryota > Metazoa > Arthropoda > Arachnida > Araneae > Pholcidae > Pholcus > Pholcus phalangioides. The sequence continues at coordinate 38,794,670 of NW_028301596.1, read as the reverse complement.
GTCATGGAAATCTTATTATTCATAATGAATTATATAATTGATAATAATTATAAAAATATATGCACTTTTTAAAACCATGGTGAAGCGTGTATTGAAAGAAAACTGGTTTCCCACGTGCATAAACACTATTCACAGGCGGAAATGGACTTTGGGGGCACGGCCATTATTGCTGGGGGGGGGGGGGGCACGATAATGATGATGTCAATCCATATATACAGATATACATTAGATCAGTCACCTCCACTTTTGACGCTGGGTATCAATGCCTCCCGTATCTCTGTTCATGCTCCTATGTAAGAGCCCATTGAAGTAAAAATTTAATTTGAGAGAGGTTGTGTGTGTGTGTGTGTGTACAGCACTAAAGCATCACCAAAAACTTGTATGTCCTTATATACAACAATAAACAACCAAGCTTCAATAAACTTCTTTCTTATTACATATTATACATTATTACATAGTATTGACGAATATAATAATTGTAATACCCTGTAATTATGTATTACTGTGTAATCATGTGAAGGTAAGCAACGAAAGGCCTAGTCTTTCTTCACCTCAGTATCTTGCTTTTTGAAGTGTTTTGTGGTAGCGATGTGTGAGAGAGAATGGGCGATTTGAGTCGTTCAGGAGCCCATTCAGAACAATTAGTATAATCCATGTTGGCTATGTGTTTGGCGAGAAAAACACCTGAAATCATGACGAGAAGTCGCCGAGAGTGAAATGGAGTCATGCTTTCAAACATCTTTCTTGCCAAAGAAACAAAGAGTAATACTGTGGCCATGGTCCCCACAAGGGGTGGGTTGGCAAGGCTCCAGCCCTGGGGCCCGGGAGGATGTCAATAATTTTTTTGTTTTTTCACGCTATAAATTCATCATAAAGGGGCCCCCGTGAAAGTCTGGTCGTGGGGGGGACCCATAAAAGATCCCAGCCTAGGGGCCCCTGCTTCAGGATGTGGGGACCATGACTGTGGCTGTTAAAACAAAAAAATGACAAAAACAATAATTAACAAAACAACGTTCTTGGACTAAATAAGAGATCATGATTAAAAATATATAACATCCTAGATATGGGATTAAAAATAATAAAAATCAAAACTTCCTTTTGGTGAAGATAAAGTTTAACTACTCTTATGGGGTACTACCCTTCCGCAAGTGCTAAGACCTGGGGCTGCAACCGTAGCACATCCTGGGGCATAACGTAGGGAAATAAAAAGCTTTTTTTTACCACTCGCCTGTTATCTTTTTTTCCTTCCTCCATGGTACTGTAATAATCCAAAATAGAAATCGGAATAATCCTTGGAGCTTACACTACACACATGTAATAATCCACTTAGTAAAGCAAAATCCACATGTGCATCAATGAAATTGAACGGACGGTACACTAGTACTACCGAATTAAAAACAAAAATTCACGATAATGCGAACTTAAAACTTACAAGAAGAGTTAATTCCGCAGGGTTTGAAATTGCTAGGCCTCATCCCAACAGAAGTAGTTAAACCCTGTCAACAATAGGGGAAAAAATTAGTGCTGAAATTTTACTGAGAGCAGAAAATGCAGCAACGCATGATGAAAGTGAAATAATCAATGTTCAACAATGCAGTTGTGTAGAGAAATTTTCATCCAATTGCTAATATAGTTGCATGTGAATATGCAAATAAGACATAAGAGAGAACATAGTAAAATTGCTACAGCTATAGCCATAGATGTGATTTTGCTTTTACTTTGTCATGACTCCTCTCCCTCCTTGGGGGGGGGGGAGTGTATGTGGGTTGCTGGTTTATTAATTTTTCATTTGCTTAGTTTGAGGGTTCAACAAGTAGAGCACTCATTAAAAACTTCTACCTTTTTGAAAAAAAATAATTTTGTACATGGTCTTGGGCAGTAACATTCATCGTCCAAAATTATGGCGCACATTTTGTGTATAGATTACACAACAGTTTGCATAACAAAGCAGTTGGGTGCATAGGCCTATTCTAGGTTTTGTGACTGTGATGATACCCAATAACATTCAATTGTCTTCTGTATTTTTAGGGCATGCAGAGGCATAAACAGTATTTACAATGCTTAGCACAGAGTTAGAAATGGAAGTGCTTGGTTTGTCAAAAGTGATTACACTGACTTTGAGCGCTAAAATTTAAACAATTCCTTTCAAGAAAGGGATGAATAATGCAATAAAACTATCTGGTCCACCTTGACTTATTTATATCGGACCTTGTAGTTTACGCATTTTGCACTGTGCTCTTAGAAGTGGTCTCTAAAGAGCATCATTCTTAAAAAAACCTGCATGTCTTCATAATTTGCTATGTGCATTGTCGAAGAAAGTTGACAGGCTGGACTGTGGAAGACTCCAAAAAAGGAATAATATATATTGTGAGGGGAGGCAGAAAAAACTATCTGTGGTTGCTAGTACCCTATTTTGGCCAAAAATTATTTTTGCAACTAACTCATTTCTGTCACTTTTGCATTGTCTCGAGTCAGTCCTACAGGATACTGAAATAGTGTGTTATGAAAAAACATATTCACATATTTTTTAAAAATGTATATTTTCTTAGGGATTTTTTTAATGCTTTGATTATGTTATCTAAAGGGTGGGAGCCCTGATAATAAAAAAATGAATAAGAAATGCTGCAGCTTACCTCAGTTTGAAATATATTGCAATATTTGTTAATCAATGAATGATAGAGCCTCGCTTTGAGAGTCGTTATTATTGTCAACTTGATGCATCTGAACCTCATTTGATTAAGTGAGAAAGAAAATGTAATTTCTTTACAATGCCTCTCCCTCTCTCTGGTATTAATATTATTTCACCAAGCAGGTTTAAAGCCCTAACAGACAAAGAAGGCAAGCACAGATAGAATAAACGTTTCCGAGGTGTCATATTTGGCGACTTTCTGAAGGGTATCTAAACTACTCGCCACCCTTTAGTTCACAAACCACTTCACATGATCACTAAAAAATATAAAGAAATATTTCTCAGGATTGTGTGTGTGTGCAATAATGGAATAGCAAGGAGGCTGACATGCTGGCTCGTCAGTCTACCAGTTGCATAAGTTTACTGATTGCAGAGGTGCAGACATGAAAGAAATAATGGGGAGGGGGCTGAAAATTCTGCCATTCGTCCCATATATATATAGGACTCAAGCCTGTATGCAGGAGGCAGAATTGGAGCATTATCAAGCTACTGTCTCGCAATTCTCTGATCCAATTAAGTGCACAGGTATAAAAAAGGAACAATCAAGACAAATTTCAAACCAAAACATTTATTTTGTAATTTAATTTGAATATGATAACAATTACAATACAATATACAATTAACACTAAACAATTAAATTAATCTCTTTCCATAGATTAAATTTACTTGAATTTCATAATTAGAGTATGTTAGAGAATAATCTTGTAAGAAGCAAGAGAGATCTCACCTAATAAGTTCAAAGGCAGTCCATGTATTTCAATATGACATCACAACATCCAAGTAGACTCCAGTGGTAATTGAATATCCAATCCCTCAAGAAAGACTAGACTTCTCGATCTCAATAGAAGATTCAATTCTGCAGCACATTAGGTGATGGAGAACACACTTCGCATCATCAGAGAAGTAAAACAGAAGGAATGACAATGTTTGATCATGTCAAATGACCTTTCATCAAGATGATCACTGAGCATATGGGGTTAGTATAGGGCATGGTTTCCCAACCTTTTTTATCCCATCGCCCCCTTCTTCACAAATTTTTTTCTCTCATCACCCCCCAACACAATCTAACCCATAGGATCCCATGTTATACCCATAGTTTCCACCGCCCCCCTGGGACATTCCTTTGCCCCCAAGTAGGCATTAACGCCCACATTGGAAATCATTTGTCTAGGGGAAGAGCCATGGTCGACCGACTTTCAGAATTTATCCGCACTATAGGAAAGTATTATATCAACTTGAGGCCCTTCAGCCTTTCACTAAGAGCCATTTTGACTGGACTAGAACACATTTACATATTAGATAAAAGGATCAATAAAACATGTTTAAAAACTAACTACCCAGACTAGCTGAAGTAGCAAGAATGAGCTTTGGCACAAAGAAAAATACTTCACATAATTAGTAGAATTAAACAACTACTAGTTGTTAGTAGACCCTAGCCGTCAACTGCTATGCACTGCAGCGAATGATTAATATGAGGATGTGAGAATGAATGCAGTCGTACACCTTTCTCGATGGCTATTTATATTTGAGAAGAATGAGCTGTATTTCAGTCCAGTCTGAGTACTGACGACCTTCGTCATATGAAGAGAAATACCATGTCATCATATCAGTTTTGCATAATGACACATAGCAATGAATATTTTCGAATATTGTCCTTTTTTTGGGTGGCAACAGTTTGAACAAAATGGAGGAAGTTGGCCAGGCCTACCCAAGATGTCAACAATGGTTAATATCAGTGAGATCAAGGAATTATATGCACCAACGGAAGTCTGTGGTTTACCATCTGCTAGTGAGACAAGGTATTTGACTTAATATAGTTACTTATTTTTATACATATTATTTCTCATCTGAAAATACACAACATAATTCAATTAATTATTATGAACACAGCAAGCACTGTAACATATTGTACAAGGGGCGATATGTTACAGAATGTTGCATTGTAATTGAATATTCATGAATTATTGTGGGGGGGGGAGGTATCGGCTCCCAGGTTCTGGTACCTATGATTCTTTCTAATTGCCATTTGAGTGGCACCCCATAGTAATACAGGTTCACCTATCATATAAGCAGATACGACTGTTCAAATGAGGGAGGTTGTATGGGGGGGGGGGGGCTCCACCCACCCGCCTATTTCAATAATACAATTTTTTAGTGAAGGGATGGGCGATGACCACCTTTGCCCTCCTCCTGTATCTGCCTATGGTCTATCATATAGACCTATTATGTTTATTTCATGAATCTTTGTGATACAACAATTTTTTTAAAATTTTCTGAAATTTCAAATGTTTATTGCATTGAAAATTCCTAATTTACTTTTGCCAGTTTCATCTTATTTTCTAATTATTATTTTCCTTCTTTCAGTGGACCAAGCTCTCGAGTCTTTAATATCTCTCACAAGCGATGATTTTTCTTCTTCTACTGTACCACAGACTGATCCCAGCGATTATACTACTACTACTCTGAAAGAAACAATTGTTCCACAAACTCAGGAATGCGAAAATTCTGAATTTTCGTACTGTGGCAGCAATCACCTGAATGAAGTTACCAAACCAATCACCGACATATGCAATCTGAAAAATTCTGAGACTGTTTCCTCATCGTCATCCACATCAGATTATCAAAATTTATTTTTGAAGTATTTGGAATCACCTGACTATAAAATATTCGAACCAACTAATTATAGAGCAGAACATGAAGAAATGAAGACTGAAATTCATAAAACTCATGTTACAGCTCACGAAAGTGAAAACCGAGGGATCCCAGAAAATAAGAATGCAGCTGAGTTGTTTTCCGAAGGTCATTTGAGTAGACCAGGATCTCATGGGTTTCGGTCTAAGCACATGAGTTCCTCTCTGCCATTTTATTCATCAGTGGTGCAGAAAAACCGTCATTCTTTCCCAAATATAAATCATAATATCACACTTCTATCTTTTGATTCACAAAAGAATTTCATCACTCCACGTGTGCCATTACAACCCAATAAAAAAGTGCCTTCTCCCTCTAAAGTTCAGCCATTTTCTGTTGGCCAAGATTACCAGGGAAGCAATGAAAATGCAAATCATCTTTTTAAGGTGAACGAGATAAAATCTGAAGTCGAAAATGGTGTGAAAGTTCTAATCATCTTAAGAGGATTACCGGGTAGTGGTAAATCTACTTTGGGTAGGGAAATTAAGAATGGTGGTGTAGTGTACAGCACTGATGATTATTTTTACAAGTCCGGAAGATACCTGATGGACTTTACGAGAATTTCACATGCTCATGAATGGAATCGGATAAGAACGCTCAAAGCTATGAGGAAAGGTTTCACTCCCATCGTGATAGACAACACAAACCTGGAATCTTGGGAAATGATTCCATATGTGGACTTGGGGTTGCAATTTTGCTATAAGATGTATCTTCTTGAGCCTAACACTCCTTGGAAGTACAAATTGAATAAATTAGCAAGAAAAAACTTGCATAATGTTTCCAAGGAAAAGATAGAAAGAATGCTGGAAAGGTTCGATCGGAATGTGTCCATAGAAGATATGATATCTCTTCTTAGGAAAAATAAACCAGCAAGTCATTTTGAAAAGAGTGATGTTCGTGTCGAAACTCATGTAAGTACACCTGATGGGATTGTCGCTAGTAATATGGCCAGTGGAATTAATACAGCAAAAATATCAAGTGATGTGAAAGATACTGTTGCTGACAGTTCTAGCTGCAGTGCGAAGTCAGACAGTGATGATTCTCTGCAATGCATATCTTCATGTAATGAAGCTCCAAAAGTCATCTCTTTAGAAGCTGTTATCCATAGAGAAGATGAGAATTTGTTGGTTTCTTCAACAAATGCTATACAAAGTGTTTCACATCAGTTAACTGTTGACAGTCCACCAGATACAAGAGACACAGCTGGTGGATTCGACACAACTGCCTGCAATGTAGAGTGTGGAAAAAACACAACCATTTCAGATAATGAACAAACAGTATGTGAAAAAATAGAGAAGATAAATGATCTGAATGAATTGAGAGATTTACTTCGAGAAACTAGTGAAGAGCCGCCCAGTCAAACAACATCCTCTACAAATTCGAGTGAAGATATAACTGGATGGGAAGCTATCACAGAACCTGATGAAGATTTCCAATGGTCCTCCACAGTCCCGTCTACTCCTTGCTCATCTTTGGGGTCTCGTGACAAGCAGTTTGAGAAATTTAATGATAAATCAAAGGACAAATCAAGTGACGATTCAATTAATCATGGTTTCATTTCTGAAAAGCTAGATGAAGAGATTTTTAATGAAATTGATGATGACAGGCATGATAAATCTTCAGCATACGCCACTGACAATCAAGAAAAATATACTTCACATGACTCAAGAGTTATCTTTAGCCGTGTAACTGGTTGCATGGGTGATAAAGATTATGTGCCGAAACCTCCAAGAAGTCGGAAAACATCTTATTCTATATTATCTGATGCCTGTGGTGATAAAAATAGCGTTAATGATATCCTGAGAAGTCAAAAACCACCATTGTCATCACCTCTTCATGCTCCAAAATCGCTTACTAATGTTGATAATGATGAGATGATTACTTGTCAAAATTCTGATTTTGATACCACCTATGATTCTAATTTTTTCAAGAAAGAAGCATCCCAGTCTAATGAGAACCTTAAAAAAAATATTTCAGTTTCCATCATGTGCTCAGAGCCAAACCCACAAAGAAAGTCATTATCAGAAGAGTCTGCGCTCAGCGAAATAGAAAATGGTGAAGATGAATCTACTGGTCAAGAAGTTAAACCCTCTAAAAAACGAGAGAAATCTAGGATTGCTGCCGATCTAGGAGAACTTACAAATCTCTTTGAGAAGTACAAAAATTGGTCTTTCCCTCCGGCAATGAAGAAAGATGAAAATCTATGTATTTTCCATGTAGAAAAAGAAGGGAAAAAATCATTTTATTCATGCTCACAAACCCAAACTGAACCCACCGATTTTGTAACGCTCTATCAAGTACAAAACAATCCCTTTTACATAGCGAGCATGAAAATATTAGTGCCACATGGTGTAGTAAGTACAACTGTCATCCCTGTTGACAGGGAGAATGTAATACCAATGTTTACTCGTCTTGATAAAGGAACTAGCACTGATGATTTGGAAACTAAAACAGAGTTATCTGATGACATCAATTTACTTAGGAAATGCTTCCCCGAAATATCTGAGGATGACTTCAAACATCTGTTGGAGATATGTCATCAGGATACCACGTGGTTGTGCAACATTCTAGTTGAGTGGGGTTATAAATATAATGTCCCGAAGCTCAAAGATGAGGGACAGTCTCCTCTGCCTGAGTCTTCAGAAGAATATAATGAGAAGATGGATGAATATAGAAATTATGAGAATTCGTTGGAAATTGCTTCCAGCGAAGCAGAAACAGGAAAGAGCATAGAAAATCAGCAAAATGACTCTGACATTGGGTCAACAGCAGATAGCAACCAGACATTTTGCTCGCAATTGCCATCATTTTTACCAAATTTTGAAAATCAGATGTTTACCTTGACTCTGGATGCAGCATTTGCATCCCAGTTGGAAGAGTTGTTTGGACCAGTTTCTGAGAATGAGGATCGTAAGTTAATCACAGTATTCAATCTTCTCAGTGAAATTCTGAGAAGATAGTTCCAGGGTCCATTGAAAGTTGACTTTCTAGATACTGTGTCTATATCTCTGGAAGAATCTTCAGTGGTGGCAAGCACAAAGTTGCTGTGATCTTCTTGACTGTCCAAAGACAATTGAAAAACAAAAACAGTCCTTTGATGATTGGTTCATTTAACTCAGTAGCGATTGGTATAATCAGTGAATAGTCTGATATCAGCCTGCTGCAAACTCAACCTTATCTTTCTTTTAATGCCTGTGCAGCTTCAACCACTGCCTCAGTTGTTTCTGGACAGCCAAGGTGATCACAATTTCACACCAACCAATGCCGAAGATTCCCCCTGCAGATGTGGACGAAACTTCTGGAAAGTCAAGGTCTAATGTACTTCCATGTCTCCCCGAAAATTAGCCCCAGCTAAAATCATCTATCTGACGCATTTAGCGTGTCGCTGCAACACATTACAGATATATTGAACTATTTAAAATAATAAGGTTTTATTCATTATTAAAAAAATACATAAGTAAATGATATCATTGAAATTTACACTTAAAATAATGTATAATATAAACAAAAATTGAATTTTCGTTAGACTTTGACTTTTATAAAAAAAACAAGAAAATTACTACTCACTGCGTTTCTGATGATAAATAGAAAAGTAGCATATGGCTGGTATTACACTATAAAAGTTTTAGAAAAGTTTTTTTATAAAACTTAAAAATCAATCAATAAGTGTATTGGTTACATTCACAGTTACATTAGCTCAAATGTAACCAATGCGCTTTTTCAAACAACCAATAAGTTTAACCTGTTTATAAAGTTTTGTAAAAGAACTTTCCTAAAACTTTTAAAGTGTAATCCCGCCCTATGACATATTCCGACTACCCAATGAATGCCGTTGTCATTCACGCATCGAATGCCAATGTGTTCGACGGAACATATCGTTTGCATTCGAGTGAATGTAACCAATAGGCTTATTGTGTGTGTGTGTCGTTGTTTTTCTAGTTTTATAAAAATCTTTTATCAGACTTTATAGTGTAATCCCAGCTATAACAACTACTATAGTTTGATGCTGGTGACCGAATGAAGTGACAAGTATTTCCGTCGGGCACAGACACATAGTAGCCCACCTCGTTTGATCCTGAAAATCTAAACTGAGCTTCATGTTTACTTTAAACCATGACACCCAAAAGAAATGTTTTATGAAGTTCAGCATTTACAACTTTTTGTCAATTTTTGTGTAACCATCATTCAAAAATGTCTTCAAAAACAGTTATTCTACCAAAAAATAAGCCTTAGAGTGGTTTTTCAGGATGCTCCTAATATAAGCCCTATCCCGAAAATAAGCCCTAGTGCATTTTTCGAAGCAGAAATTAATATAAGACCGGGTCTTATTTTCAGGGAAACACGGTACTACTCCTCAGCTAGGAACTATCGTTTCATAGTGATCCTGATCATGAAAGCCCTTATTCCTCTACCTACCATGAAAATGCATGGTGGTGAATTTTTCTGTTGCATGACCTGTAAATGCTTATTCGTATATTTAATATTCACTCTTTATATTTCTCATATGGTTAAATGAAAATTATATTTATTCATCAAAGTTTGTATATATTTTTCACTTTGTATAAATTTCTAACCACTGTCTTTCTTTTTTCAGGTTTTTTGCCAGAAAATTTGGTCCTGAACGTTGATCTGAATTTAGCAAAACATATGTACCATAGATGGCGAGCAACATTAGAGCATTCACCCGAACTTCTTGGTAAGTATTTAAGATCTTGAAGTGAGGTACAGTAGAATCTTGATTGTGTGTATGGGCTAATAATGAGGAGGAAGAACAAGAATAACTGAGAAACATGGTTAATCATTGCAGTGGAAATCCAGAGACATCTCTGGTTCTTAAATTGCTTTTATATCGGCAACCCCGAACCCAAATACCATTGTGACTTTCTCCCCAAAGTATAGTATAAATGTGTACCTCATAAATAACAGAAACAATAGTTTTTTCTCTTCCTTGTTTTATTATTATTATTATCAGTTTTGGGGAGAAAGCATTTATTGGCTCATAATCAGAAAACAAAAACTCTTCTTGAAAACAAGTGGCGGTTTCTAGAAGGTTTAGTGATTTCTACTGTGGCAGTTAAGCAGAAACTGCTTAGAGAGTTAAACCACCAGGAGTGAGAAAATAATTTAAAACAACAAAATTGTAAAGGCAAGATTTTGACAATTTGTCAGATGTGTATATTCTGGGTATGAAATATACATGAAAATTGAATTTTCAGCTCTCATGGCAAATTCATCGCTTCGGCTCATTCAATTTTTTTTCTTGATGTTCTGGCTATGGCCCGCAGGGCTTAAGTTCGGGAGCTGGGACAAATTCTTTTTTTTTTGGTTTTCTCGCTTAAAATCACACAACAGGGTCTCGTGAACAATCTGGGCTAGGGCCCTGAGGCATGCGTGAAGGATGGGAGGGTCATTGGACGCTCCTGCTCCCTTCTCGAAGCCAACCAAAAATTAGAAAAAAGGAATATTTTGATTAAGAAATTTGAAAAAACCCCCATGTTCTATTGTAACTAATTTCTGTTAATTTAAATGAATTTTGAAGAGTGATAACTCTCTCCCAAAATTTCTGGGGAAGAAAATTTTCGGATCCTTTCCCATTTTTTAAGCACATATTTGAAAATATAATTTAAATCTTGTTAGCAAATATTTTCTATACAAAACTTGCCTGATATTTTGATAAATAATTCGTGATGATCAGAGGTGGGTTTGATCATATAGTATCATATAATCAATTTTGGACACCTCCACTTAAAAAAATCAATTTGACCTTATTTTGTTTGGTTAATTTTTTTATTCCTGTATTGCAGCAAAAAAACCTTGCAACGATTCTATATCTCACTTGGAAAAGAGCATAACCCCAGCCAGCAAAAACATGAAAATCCAGCTTTTTATGGACATGATAAATAAATCCGGCGAACCTCTCCCGCTGTCTCAGATAATGGACATGGAACAAGCATTCCAGCTCCACTATGAAGAAGAGGTGTGCATTCACTAGTAACTTTCAATCACTCATGGCTTGAGGTTTTATAAATTATTATTATTGTTTTACTACTCCCTTTTTTTTTACTATTGTTAAACATTCATAAAAAGTATGAAAGAATCCTTTACCACGTTGATACTGCTATATGCAATAGAGTCATTATGGCCAGACCAACTTGTACTGAGGGCAGATTATTTTGAATTGTCACAAACAATCAATTTGAACCAAGATTTGCTATTTATACCTGGTTTCAAACAACTGTGTTACTTTTTTTAAAACTATTATCTCTCGCTAAGAGGTTGGTGTGCTAACCTATATAACCTGACCAAAGCACATGATCATGCATGTTTATTCGTACTGTTATCAATATTTTAAATCAACAGTTCTATAAGAAATATTAGTCCCATATTTTTATTATCCGTTCTGAAATCTGGCAACTCTATATTATACTGAACATAGTGTCACTAATTTGAAACGGAAAGAAAGCCTTTAGCGGGAGTATTCAATTCCACTCTGCTGAAACTGTCAAAGATATGATTAAGAATTGGTTCAAGTCCACAGTCTTTCTAAGATTAATGGTAAAATCTTCAAACATTACACTTCATTCATAGTTCGAAAAATATGTAGTAGATGGCAGCAAAAATTGGCAGATGGCAACACTATAACAAGCATTATGCAGAAACAAGCTTCCTGTTAGGTTCACAACACGGACACGTACATTCCAACATGTACCAATTTGTTCGAAGTTCCACAGAGGAATATGAACGAGGTACATGTGTGGTTTGGTAGTCTTTCTAAGATTGAAATTTGAATTTTACATTTTAAAAGTTGTACATTTGTATGAGCTGGAAAAGTTTGAAGTTCACTGTGTTCTGTAATTAGTTAACCATTCAGATTCATTCATTTAATTCGAATCAAGTTATATAGGAAAAAAAACCACATTTTCTACTTACCTATTTCAGATGAAAAAATCTGCAGTGGCAAATAATATGATGTCTTCCAAGTTGAAACGATTGGAGCTGCATAAAATGTTCCCTGGTGTTGATCCTCTGGCACTAGACAGCGTTTTTGAAGCTAATAAGTGAGACAAGTGAATTTTTTATTTTCTAAATTAATGTTTTATAAAGCCACTACTACTAAATACTTGGTTGGGTGTCAACGAATATATAAGCTGATATTCCCACTAATTTTTATCTTTAGTTATTCTCTCAAAGAAACCGTCCTTGCTCTGGAGGAAGATGTAGGAAAACCTGCAAAATTGACAGCTGAAAGTACAGGCGAAGAAGAAATAGCAGAGAATGATCCGTTCAAGGATTTTGTGAGTCTTCTGTTCTTGTTGTGTATACTTGTCATTACAAGTTGCATTGATAAAGGAAATGTTAAGAAAACAATCATGTCTTGTTTTGAATTTCATGCAACATTGAACTACAAAATTTCAAAATATTCTCAAAAGTCACAATTTTGAAATCTTGTTTTTTATGTAAAATTTGAAACCAAGCTGTGGATAAAATTTGAAAATTACTGAAAAATGTAACAAAATTTTAGTTTAAACTTGAGACCACAAATAGATTCGTTAAAGTGAATTTTCATGTGATTTTTCTTCCCTCTTATTTTTCTTAAAATTTAAGAACAAAAATAGTGTTGAAATGAAAAAAAAATTCTAGGTTACAGAAAACTGGTCTGATTGGATTCACCAAGATGGTTTTGCTGAAAATGAAGACATGGAAGAGCTTTCTGAAGAATCTATAACTTCTCCAGAAGTAGAATCGATAAGAGCTCAGGCTGCAATGCATTACCAGCTTCGGCAAGAGTGTATCAAAAAAGCTCAGTCTGCTTTCCGAAAAAGGATGGGTGATGTCGCCTCCTTTTATTCTCAAAAGGTAATTATTCTAATTATTCCTTTTTTTTTTTTTTATAAAATTTTCAAATGAGATGAAATCATCATTTAATCTTTTTCTTTTTTTCATGACAATCATTTTATTCACACAAGGTCAAATTAGACCAGTAACTACAGTTTACATCCGATTTAGAACAGCTTTTCTCTTCCTTATTTCTCACTGCAGTGTTATCCTCCATGGCAAAGATAACAGTTAATTGTTTCTTATACTGATTTTATATATAGTCTTGTCACTGAGATGTTTTTGCTAGTTGCACAAGAGTGTGGCTTTTTTTGTATGAGACATATATGGTTGTGGTGATTTTTGCGCTATCTATCTTGTGCCAGTGTAAGTGGTATCTTGGGTTAAGAAAGGTTTTGGCTCTGATGTATTAAATATTTATTTTGATCAGAACTGATTGTTTACAACATTTGCTCAAAATATTTCCTTTTACGGGAACAAGATTTTTAACTTGATGTACTTTTAAGTGGTAAGAAAAATTATAAAGTAATTTATGTTTCTGATTTATTTAGTCTTCCAATGATCATAAATTTTAAATCATTTTTTTTAACACCAGGGGGAATTCCATTTGACTAAGTTCAGAGAAGCAAATCGGAAAGCCTCTGTTTTAATACTGGAAAACAAGTAAGTGTTGTAATATGTTGTTAAGTAAAATTTAGTGAATTGGATTGACATGGTTCAATGTCATTGTTTTTGATCATTTCACACTGTACATCACCCAGGCTCTATCGATAATTGTCAATTTTAGCCATTGTCCTGGATGAAGGGGCTGGACAATGTTGGGTGCTTTACTAGGCATATATAATACATAAATATAAAAAATATTTAAAAAAAAGTTGATACAGATTTTAAAACATACAATTAAAAATTTCTATTATACAAAATTTATGTCTATGGCTTTGTAGCTCTGGTGAGTCCTTTGTTGTTTTCTGTGGCCAGGTTCCAGTTCCTGGATCACATCTTATCTTCTAGGCTTGGTGGCTCTTCGATCAATAAATCTTTCTGTGATTAATGTTTCTTTATTATAGAAATCACTTTTGTGCCATAAAGCCAGCAAAGTTACGCCAATAATGCACGGCTCATAGAATCTCCCACAGATATTCTGTCAACCCTACTATAATGAAGCCAGCTTATGACAAACATATAACTAAGAAATTTTTGGTCCCATTTCCCTAATAGAATGTTCACTCATTGGAACAAATTTTTCAGTTTATCGCTTTTATTTATTCATTTTTTCTCACTATTCCTCCTATATCTAATTACTTGATTTTCCCCCTTCAATAAATTTAGAAATAAAGGCCATGGCTCTCTAATACTTGACTTGCATGGGCTTTATGTACAAGAAGCGATAACAGCACTCACTAGGTTCCTGAATCGCAAAAAGGCAGAATTGATGAATCACAACTTGGGCGAACAGACAAGTGTCACCATAATAACTGGCCGTGGAGCTCATAGTCTTCGTGTTCCGAAATTGAGACCATCTGTAATGAGTTATTTGAATAGTAATGGATACAGGTTTGTAAAACATATGATTCACAGTTTTAACAATGTTGATATTTTTGACAATTTCAGGGATACAAGAGCTGCGCCAAACTGTGCTGAAACAGTTCTCTTGCTACATGGTGCACCAAGGTGCAGAATCCCTGCACATTTGAGCCAATTCTTGTTTGAGGTATGCTTAGGTGCTGCTGACGCACTGTAGCACTTGAAATACCCGGAATTTAGAAAAAGGAAGCATTAAAATTTTGTTCTCTGGATGCTTTCTTTCCCAGATAAAGAAAAAGGTACGGGGGGTGGACTTCCGTACAATTTTTTCCTCTTTAAATTCCCACCTTTACCATAATCGCGCTATATCGTGACCTTGGAAAGTATTTCTACTACTTTTAAGTGCAAAGTCCTTTACTGTTATTGATATAACCCGCAGACTGTCAAAGTCCCTGAATGAAGGGCTATATGCCAAATTTTCCGATGTTGGAAAGTTTTTCTCCTGCGGCTTAGTTACTGAAAGTAACGGTAAAAACAAAACTTGCATCTACCTACCTACGTTCAAAGACAGCGTAAATTCGCTTTGTTTCCCACAAGATTGCCTCTTTCAATGTAGGCCTTTGCGAAGAATCAAAAAGGGAGATTGGTTCACTCGTTTAAGTTAGCAAAATGTTTTGGAGCTCGTTAGAAAAAACGGAATCGTTAAAAAACTTCAGCTAAAATATCCAGCTTTGCCATCTAGCCACTATGCGGTCACATGGTTATCGTCGGCGGTTACCGATCGTTACAATTTCACATCGTGAAAATCTGGATTTGGAAAACAGTAACTGCTTATAAAAAAAATCTTGACCCATGCTGAACTTATTTTTGTTGCAACTGACCACGTTTTTTGGTCGAAAAAGCTTTTTTCCCGTTTCAACTCAGATTTTGCGCCCCTTCCATAGTGATGTCCAACATGGACGCGGGCCGCACCTGCATTGGTGGTGGGAGGGCATGCTACTGTCTGCTCTTAACAATAGTCAAAGGAAGAAGTTTGTACTGGGAGCATGCTCATTTTACATAACTTCTTTAAGATACCTATTAGGGGCCGTTCAAATATTACGTCATCATCGATGGGGGGGGGGGGGGTTCCAATTCGCGGACTTTTGATGACGTGGGGGGGGAGGGTTGATAATGCTTACGTCATCAACCACCCTTTATGAAAATAGGAGTTAGGATTCAGAGGGGCAGAGCTGATGACGAAATTTTGATGACAAGGTGGGGGAGGGTCAGCGTTTTGCTGACAGGGGGGGGGGTCAAAAATGGCTAAAAATTTACTTACGTAATACTTGAATGGCCCCTTATATATAAATGTCTTACCTTTCCAAAACATGTTGGAGAGAATGAAATGTTCGCACCTTTTTTTCTCGTTACTCTCACTCCCTCTCGTACAGAGAGTTGTTCCCTGTCTGCAATTAAAATTATTGCTGAGATCATGGCCCCCACAAGGGGTGGGGCTGACAAGGCTCCAACCCTGGGACGGTTTTCACCATATTTTTGCTTTTCACGCTGCAAATTCATCATAAAAGGGCCTGTGAAAGTGTGGTTGGGGGGGGGGCGCAAAAGATTCCAGCCTAGGGGCCCTGCTCTAGGATGTGGGGGCCATGGCTGAGATGTTGCTTAACATTGTATCACCAACAGAACTATTAACTCTGTGCGCTTAATGGATTGCACTACAATGGAAAAACTTGTAAGTAGTGACATCAGTTCAGAAAATAGATGGATAGTTATTGAGCAAACATATTGGAACTTTGTAACCTTGAAAGCAGCCCATAGTTCAAAATTTTGCCAGTTTTGGTGAAGGCTCTTTCATTTTTAGCACATGATAACAAAGAGAATGAAAGAGAGTTCAGTGTTAACAAAAGTCTGCTTGAACAGTGAAAAATATGTTCATACAATGGATTTATGGAATAAGACACGCAAAATCTTATGTTCAAGGGTATGAAAAATTTGAAAAAAGTTGTCATTGAGATGCTGAACTTCTGAAAGTGACTTGTGATTCGTATAGAAAGTATTGTAACAGGCTTCAGGTTGAGAAAACAGCAGAAAAAAACTTTTAATCTATTAACATGCTATTATGTTGAAAAATTGTTTAAGTAAATAAAGTATTTAAATTTTCTCTTCTTTTTTGCATTTCGTTTTTAAATTTCATCATTTCTTCAAATTCTGTGAGAAACTAACTTTTTTTCACAGAAACTCATATTTCTGCACTTTTTCGCTATAGGAGGATGAGTAAGATTTTGTTGTTCAAGCAGCAGAAATTCTTGCTGCCTAGGCTTTCAGTATGCATGGTGTATAATTTGAAAAAAGTCTAATAATTTTTATTTGTCATTTCATTAATGCATGTTTTAGCAGTGACAGATAAGACACTTCAGAAAAAAATTTTCATCTTCAATACGTGAAGGAAATCTATTTAGAATCATCCGTTCTAACCATTTTTGGCAAAACTTTTAGCATTTTAGAGAAGAATTACTCCCTAGATTACAGATGTAGTTCGTTTTTGATCCTGCTCAATTTTCAAAATTTCTGTTCCAAAAATGAAAGTTTGCTGCTTCAAAATGGATGAAGGGAACTTGCATCCCTGCAATTTATATCTAATTATCTGTAAATTAATTTAATCTTAATTATCCTGTAATGTTTAGTTGAAAATGGTGGTTTTTTTTTTTTTCAAACTGCCATCTTTGTAACCCTTTGTATGCTGCAGAAATCACTGAAATCCCTTTAAATGTAATATCTTTGGTTGATGAAACAGGCTTTCTGCTGGTTTTCAACAGGTGTAAACTAAGATATGGGGAAAAGTGTCCATCGAGAAAATATCTTTACAAAATATCTGGACTTGTCAATGTTAAAATAAGAGGCTTTTAAAAAAAGAAACAAAATATCTTTTGTGTGCATGCGTATGCGGGTGTGCCACTTAAAGGGTTAATTAATGAAAAATAAATAGGGATAACCAGGGCTAGTTAGTATAGTTTTACTTTTTGATTTTTCTATTTTTTCCTGTTATACAGCAGATGTGGCCAATACTACCGGTAGTGGTACTCATTGGCTATAAATTAATGATGAAAATATCGTTTAAAATTGTATGCTCATTTTGTCAAATCTGTTTAAAAAATTGTTAAAAACTATGTCAACTTGCTCCAGATGTTGGGCAAGTTGGCATAGCCTGATAGTTAATAGGATCTGAGGAATAAATGTAAGTTAGTAACTACACAACTTTTATTTCAATACAAAAATTCAGAAAAAAATTATGTGCATATTAAGCACTCAATATTTTGAAGAAAATGAATATATAAAGAAAAAAGTTACAAAAAACCAAAAAATAACAAAAATGTCATCATTCACAGCTTCATGTCCACCAAGAAAGTAGGTAGATTGCTCACTTCAACTGGTGGTTCTAATACAGTCGCACAATCTTGGAGTGGTTATACCAAATCGGATGAGGTAGTATATGAAACGTGTTCTATGCCAACATGCCCTTCGGCTGGGATGCCTACATAATTCTTTGCACAAAAGGGCTGCCTCACTGTTCCACAAAAGTTGCATGAAGCATTTCTCAGCACTTGAATACAAAATTTTATTGACCACTCTACCCATTACAACTGTTGAAAATGTCTCAACATATTCATGTGCTTCACAAAATAAAAAAAAGTTTGAGTAAAAACAAAAAACTTTCCTGGCAGAAAACACCAGGTGGCAATACTAGCATTCTCTGCTCAGTATGGTAGAGAATACAAGCTGTGTATGTCGCCTTACCCCTTATGCCAACTAGCCCAGTCTTCTCTACAGTGAGATACCAAATTGCTGAATGCTTCAAAATGATTATAGTTTTGTCTCCATGTATCAAAGTAGATTTATTCCAATGAAACATTATTTATATAGAAAATTTTTCAACAAGATATAATTTTCAAGGTAGAGTAAATTAACAAAAATGTGATTGTTATGGTAAAAAAAAATCAAGAGAATGGAATAATTTGTTTTGTAGAAGTTCATCGTATATTGTACCATGTTTTCTTTTGATTAACTTCTCATGGTTTCAAAAGTAAATTTGAGAAATCATTTTATATTCATAAGCTGAGTATATTTTATTATGAAGGTGCTGCTGGAGAATGGTAGAATTTTTTTAATGTCAGACAAATGGGCTAGTTTTTAGTTTTTCTAAATTGTTCATTATCTGCTGTATTTTTAATTCAGAATTTACACCTGAAGACAAAATGTATGGTTGCCTAGATTCTTACTCTTCAAAATAGATGGGTTGGTGTGTGATTCCCCCCTCCCCCATTATTTGACTAAATATGTGTTGTTTTTTATCTGTTTTTTTTATTGCCTTGATTAGCAGCTCGTAACAATTTACTGGTAAGAAGCAAACATTAGTTTTTACGAGACCACAAACAAAACATGAGATCCAAGCCCCTGATCATAAATGCCTTATTGAGATGAGCATATTTTGCTTTGTCTTTTTTTATACTGTATGGTCGATTGTTTTTTTCTCAAACTGAAATTTAGAAAAAAAGTATTTCATCTATTTAATCTATGTAGATAGATTAAATATAACAACTCACTTTTACTAGTAAAATGAGTTATGTTTTAATTTCTGTTTCCATTTGTTTATGTTCTATGTTTTGTTTCTATAAGCTTATCTTTTATTACACAGTTTACAAAAAAAAAAGGTTGTCTAGCATTAAATTTTGTTTTGTTTTTTCCATTGATTAACATTTTAATCTGATTTGATTTTTTTCCCTAAATTAGGTTTGATGAAATAAACTTGGGTGTTTTCAATGTCCATCTGTCTGTTCATGGATGAAAATATGAATGGAAACTTTTATTAGGCAAAAGAAAGCCAGATGTATACAGGTTATCAGAATTTATATTGGTGTGTGAATATGAGCTGTACTAATTAAAAGGAAGCACTTAACAGGCCAGCGTAAGGGATAAAAGAGAGGAGAAAGGCTTTTTTTCATAGTTAATACTGTCCAACAATTTTCTAAAGTTTTTGTGTGAGATGTCATATTTAAATTACATTTTGTTTTTGAATTTCAAAACTTTATTTAAATTTTTTATGTATTGAGTTGAATTTATTACTAAAAATGAATATTTTATCAAACAAAAATAAAAATTTAATAAGTAAGTACCCTGCAAAGATTCATAGCCAAAGTTTTCTTTCTCCTTGCTGACTATTATTAAGTGTTCATGCAATGTTTTGCTTGAATTTCATAATTCTACCTGTCTACCTTGCTTGGCTCTTTTAATAAACTTTAGCTATGATGAATTTGTTGAAATCTATAATAAACTGCTTTTCTTTTCTTATATTACATCTTGTAAATAGCGTAATGAACTTTGAAAATGTATAATATGGTTTGATTTTTGTATGAAGTAATATTTCAGAATGATGTTAAACATTAATGTATGATAGTTATACATTCTCAGGAGACATGGCTTAAATGAAATGTATTATTTTAATTCTGTCCACTGGATATAGGCTATATTTCATCATGTTATCAGAAATTTGTTGGCTGTAGGGTGATCGAGTAAGAATAAATATGCAAAGGGTACTTTTTTTTGCATTAAAATATCATTATGCGGAGGTAAAACATTTCAGATCACTCTTTTGGCACTTCAATTTGAGTAACAAGGTTATAAACACGCATATTCATGATTGTAGAGAATTTGGAGCATGTTCTTGAAATATGGTATAAAAAATTTTCCTGTGGCAAAAATATATGAAATGTGAAATGTCATTCAAGATATGCTACCATCACTTTCATTATGATTCTATTTTAGAAACATGCAGCGAACATGCTATAAAGTGTGATATATCATGAACAATAAATAGAAATAGGCAAAAAACATGGCCAACTGATGCCAGATCCTTTTGAATAAAAATATGATAATCTTCACACATACCCTAATGAATGAGACTTGTCTATAAGTAGAACATTCTGTCTTAACAGTTTTCTGCATAACAATTCAGTTGGTAACTGCCAACCAAAACAAATCCTTTCATCTCCAATGGGGGGGGGGGGGGAGACACTTTACAAAGTATTGAATTTTCATAAAAATGGTGGTTTACTATTGTAAGGGAAATCGAATAAAAAGTTGATTACATAAAGTTGAAACACATTGTGCCTTAGTAGTGTACATAAATGTTATGTAACAAATATATTCTCATAACTTAATGAGATGAGAATTGCTAATGCAATCTTCAGTATATTGTTTCTGTAAACAATAGAGTAATATTAAAGGTGTTATTTTCCATGTTTTGACGTGTTAGCTATTTTTACTAACTTTTCTCTGCTATGGTTGAAGTATTGCATTTGATCTTTACTTAGGGACAGTTTTCTAGTTCATCTTAAATTTGTTTCTTCTATATGGGATAATTATGCAAAGAAACTGTTTAGTAATCTTTAATTTTTATTGCCCTGTGCATGTGATTTTTATTATCAAGGTATCACCTTGATGTTTATTGATAAAATAAGAGATGGGACGAATATTTTATTGCTGTTCTTTATTTGGCCCAGCTGAATATCTGTGTAAATCAGAAGTATTCCACCTTTTTCCAGTCGCAAGCACTGCCTGTACCCACCATCAAAAGAAGAGCACCATTAGGGCGTTTTACATACGAATGAATGAAATGACGATGGTTTCAATCCTTAAATGCAATTCCCGCAAGATGCTTAATGTTTAATTGGAATGTTGATCAAGTGCTTGTGAGCACAAAATCTGACATGACCACTGACCACTCTGGGTACTTCAAGGACCACGGTAGTGCTCGCGAACAGCAGGTTGGAGACGCCTCGTGTAAATACAAGCACAACAAACTGATTTTAAAAAATTATATTACAATAGAATCTCGATATTCTGAGGGGGATGAGACCGAGGCCACCTTGGATTATCAAAGAACTTGACTTATCCGAAAAACAATAAAATATGATTTAAATTGTTGTTTTTACATTTAAAAAAAGACAAGCAAAAAAGCGGTACTAGCATACTTACTGTATATTTATAATAGCAATTTTAGTGGGTTTTTTTTTTTTTTCAAAACAGTGCTTTTGTTAGTAGCAACATCTAACCATCGCGTTCAAACATAGCATAGAAACACTTTCTTTTGCTGGTGTTTTTTGAAGTAAATCTGCATCATCTCACAGAGATTACAAACAGCACAGAGTAGAAATCTTACACTGCCATAGGATAAGTTAAAAAAAAAACAAGAATGTGAAAAAGGCACAACGAAGATAAGGGACTGGTTGAGAAGAGTTAAAGGGGGCGGGATCGATGATGAATAATGTTGAGCTATTGATAGCTTTCAACTTTATTTCCAATGATTTTATGTAATCAATTAGGGGACAACGCCATGTTCACCATTAGGAAGAAAATGGTCAAACTTGCTCCTTTTTCCCAATGACCCCCTGAAAGTAAAAATGCTCTACATCCATTCAAGGGAGTCTAATATTTTATTACATCATTGCCCACATTATAGGGGTGCCTAGTCCCTTTCAGACTGAAGTTATTGTATAATATGTACACAATACATAGAGTAATCCTCAGGAAAACAAGGAGGGGAATTCAGAACTTTTCAGGGCTCTGATTTTTGACACTGCTGTAACTGGAGTTTTCCCCATAAATTGAAAATTTACTGATTGTACCTTATTATATGATGTATCCCCTTTTTGGGTGAATTTTTAGGAAGAAGACATGAAACTGAACATTAAATCCTACTGCACTAAGGTGATAGTGAGCATGAATACTACACATGTTCACTAACTGAAAGATGTACCTAGATGAGATACGTTTTTAGCTATTGAGAGAGGCAAAAGAGGCAAAGAACATCTAAAGAGGAAAAATAAGAATATAAGTTGTAAATTTGATGATGCATTACTAGTTGAGAGTAAATAATGGTTGAAATTTTCTTAATTAGATGTTGAATTGTAACAAGTGTTGAAAAAAATAGATTCTGTAAGCAATATTAAAATACAATATATTATTGTTAAATTTGATTGTGCCAGTATCATCAATAAAAATATTTCAATTACTTGTTTTTAATATTTATTTAAATACTAAACTGTATAATTAAAATTCAATATCAATCATTTGAAATTACCAATAATTTTATTTTCAATTAAAAACAATTTTATTTATAATTATGATAAATTTTAAGAAAATTGATATTCAGCCAAAACAGCCAAACATTCGTATTCAGCCAAAACAGCCAAACATTCGTATTCAGCCAAATAACCATTCGTCCCATCCCTAGTTAAAATATTTATCTATGAGTATTCAATTTTTCATAACTATAACAGGCTTTTTGTGTCTGTCTGTTTTTAAGATTTCATTGTAATGTGTTCACCAAAGTTATCATTAACTCATTGAATGTATTTTCAATTTCCGGAAACAGGAATTGAAATCAAAATCTGTCATCTCAGTAATTATATATGATGTGATTTTACTTCGTTCACATCACTTGATTTATTAAGTTTCAATGTAGATTTTTTCATAACACTTATTACATATTTTTCATGAGAATTTTGAATTCTATTATATTGACACAAGATTTATATAAGGTTATGTTGTGCCAAACATATATATATATAGTTCACATCTGCTAAAAAAATCTTTTTAAAATGGTTTTTTTATGTAGGCCTTGCTGGCTCAGTCTGTAGGCAGAGCATGAGACTCTTAATCTTGAAATCATTGGCAAAGCTTGTTCTTCTACCCGAAGGACATGTATTGCTATAGCCCAATGATAAAATTTAAATATTATAATGTAATCCCCCTTTCACCTATAGCGAGTGTTCTCACAGTGATTTAATTTCCACTTTTTTTTTCAGCTCTGTTTTGTAGATGAGGTTAAAAATGTATTTAGAGTAATTTTCATTTATTTTTTGATTGTGTTTTGTTGCTTTGCTTTTCTAAAAAAATTGAATTTAAGTAATCAGGTACATGCGATTCATTCTCATGATTTCGCCTCATTTCAACTTGCCGCCACTAATTTTACTTTTCAATCACCTGAAATTAAATTTTAAAAAAATCTTTTGTTCTTTTTTTACATTTCTTATTTAGAAATAATAAAGTAGTAAAAATTTAAATAGTTTAATGTTAACATATGTGCGCACGGTAACACACAATTTAAACAGCTTCAAGTTCATTCTTGACTATTGTTTATGCCACTAGAATGATAATTCATCGATGGTCCTATTTTACACAATAGCATAGATAAAAAATTCTGATCATTTAGTATCAGAGTTTACTCAGTGCACTGATATTTTTATGTATGTTCCTAAATATATGATGGGTTTCCTGAATTTTTAATGGGTGAATACAATTCACAAAATCATTTGATGGGTTGAATTCATCTAAATTACTCATATAATTGGCAGATTTTTTTTCCCATCATTGCATGCCCTCTTGTTTGATATATTTCACAGCCATTTGTTTCATTAATTTTAAGCATTATTACTATTCAATGCACAAGTATTTAGTCTAAATGTATGTGCTCAACATTTGTGTAATGTATTACAGTGAAACCCCTCTTAACAGTCACCCTGCCCCCCCCCCCTCTTTTATAACCAAATGATTTATTTTAAATGCTATAAAAATTCTTTTTCTTTTACAATTACTCCACTTTCACAGACTTTTTTTTTCTTCTTTACCCATCGGTGTCTGCAATAGAGGGGTCACATTGTAGTATTTGGTTTTGTATATGGAATTGTATAAATGTAAATACAAATTATTTTTGAATGTTGTTCAATATTTTATATTGACATGAATTCTTTTATTCATTTTTTGATTATGATTTTTTTATTACTAGATATTATTTTGAATTAGGGAATAATATAACTGTGGTGAATAACATAAATTATCAAACAATTGGTTGATCGATTATTGTGTATTTTAGTGGCAATATTTACTGACATGGTTTAAACTATAGTCACAATTTTTGGATAGGAAATCAACATGGATTGGTTAAAAACCTGAATTTAGCCCATCCATATTGATCTATCCAAAAATTTTTACTATAGTTTAAATCCTGTTGGTGAATACCACCTTTAGAATTGTGAAGTGTATGAAATTTATAGTCTACACATGATTAGACTTAACTACATCATTTCATGCCTTGTTGGACGATTATATTTTCTCGCAAGTAAAATGATTGCACATCAAGAATCACTCATCAGTGACACAGTTTTCACGTTTGCTTTTCCTTCCAGGAAAGACTAGAATAATTCGACGTGACATGATGTGACGCAGTTAAGTCTCATCTCATGCTTCAAGGACCGTATATCCCTAGGCAATAGAACCTGTTCAAATACAATTTTTAAAAAACACAAAGTACATAGGGTGTCAGAAGTAATGGAAGATTTTGGTGGTGTGCCATTTATCTTTAAAAAGATGAGCAGCATTATAGTAAATGACAACGCACAATAATTCAGATAATGGGGATGCAGCACGTGACATATGAGACTGACGGTTTTCCGTCAGAATAGTGGAAATATAGTCAAATCTTGATAAGTCGAATGTGCAGCAGTCGACAAAAACTTCAAGTCATCATTAGTTTGACTTATCAGGAATTTTGGTTTCGGGGGGGGGGGGGAAAGATTTATTAATTAAAATAACAATGCTATATATTTAGGAATATTGTATTAGTAAACTATGTCAAACTAGAGATGAAGTTTGAAAAATTAAATTATCCTAACTTGACCATATTTAATTGATTGAATGAGAAATATTTAGAAATAAAATAGATGTATGTATAGCTATACTGTAATATGGAAATCGCATACTCATTATTTTTTTAAATGCAGTGATTTTTGACTGTCTCCCTTTTTTGTCCTTGTTTCGTGAGAAAGTCATTCCATTTTCTGCAAGCAGGCAAATGAATCTGCTAAATCCAATTGCTGAATGCTAAATTCTGTTGCTAAATGCTGTTTTTAAATGTTAAACTCTATTGCTATTTTCAAAAAATGTTCTCATTCCTAAAAACTTTGACTTGAAGAAAGAAAATTTCAACACTAAAATGTGGAAAAAATTCTGGGGCCGAGTGAAAACTTTGACTCAAAAAAATATTCGAGTTACTGGCGTTCGACTTATCATGAATTGAAAATACATAGAAGGTTTCACTGAGCTTGTGTGCAAACTAATCATGTATTTAGTCAAGGCATCGTTTAGAACTCGCACAACATGCAACTCACTCAAGAACTAAAGCTAATTTATCATAATATAAGATTATATATTTTTCAAGCAACATGCCATATAATTAACATGCAGTTTCAGCAAACATTCACACTACTTATATGTTTTAGATTTTTTTTCAAGGTTCTCTTGTCTTGCTGCATCTTGACTAAACTCTGTGACGTCACTTACTGTAGCTCTACTGCTAATCCATCAAGGCAAAAAATAATGAGCAATTTATTCTTAGTGTACTTCTGCTTCACCTTACATATTGCTGAGCAAATATGTATATATCATCTCAGATATTGAGTGCATTAGTCTCTAATTTTTGTATGATTCGTGAATATAACTGATCAAAAATATAAGCTTGTTTAAAATTTAATAAAAATTAATATTAAAGCATGGCATCAGTAATAACTAAGCGAGTTTTAAGATACTCTACATTACAACCAAGAATGTAAATGATTACTGATATAATTATCTTTGGCATTGTATCTAAATATTTGTCGTCTCTGTAATTTTACCGTACTCTGTTGATTTTGAAATGTCTATGTATCATTGAAGTGTGGATGAATCTACAGTATTAGTTACGGGTGTTTATTTCATTGTAGTGTGTGTACGTATATTGTCCATATTGATCTAATTTTTTCTGTAATTTTTTTTAAAGTTTCCTAAGCCATTTCATTCTCATTACTAATGTTGGTCAAGTGTATTTGTGGATATTATCTGAAAGATTTTTTTTTTCTTGTTTGCATAATGATGGCCTAGTGCAGTGGTTCTCAACCGGTGGGACTCTGCAGCTGCTCAAGAAAAATTAAAAAAGCCGCAAATTTGAAAAAAAAATTATAAATATTTTTAAATACGTAAAATATGCCTATGGGGTTCCGCCATAGAAATTATATACAAAAAAGGTTGAGAACTGCTGGCCTAGTGTGAAAACCTCTTAATTTTTTCTGAAAATGGGATTTTTGTGTCTATGGAAAGTAGATCTCATATCTCGTTCAACCAGACAAAGCACATTATCACTAATGAATGTAGTACCATGTGTCACCAAAATTGAACCCCCCCCCCCCCACATCGTTCATACCAGCAGTTGCAGTAGTGTGCACGTTTTTACTGCTCTTGAAAAATTGAAGCAAACTGACTTGCGAGGTTTCACACTAGGCGTCAATAAACAGTATATTATTTTCCTTGTTGATGGATCAGTCATTTTGAGTTTTTTCCGTAAATAAACTGAACTGAAATTTTATCAACATATAATAAAACTTTTTATATTTGATTGCCTTGACTTTAAATGGAGTCCATGCTGTCTTGAGACCACAATAGCTGTCAAATTCATTTTCTTAAAATTATTTTATTTTCAGAAAATACACAGTTGAGTTGTATTATTGTACAATCCACCTCTCCTTTCAACATCAGCTGCATGTAGCTAATATGTAGAATCCTCATCTTTCTGGTCAAATCCTTCTAAAACCTCCAACCAGCACTACATCATAGATGTCTTTCCTAATGATCGATGTACATTTGACCGATGGGCCTTTTCACATCGTGGACAGTGTTTTCCAGATTCGAAGCAACTGGAGATTTTGCTGAGTCACCAATTATATTATGTTCGGATTCCGTTTGACGTGCAACAGAACTGAGAGTTATTTGGTTTCCTTGGTCATTGGCAATTATTTCTATCTTGAAGTTTTGGAAGATGCCAATACATGAAAATTCGTTTCCAGTCGATTCCTACTGATGGTGCTTGAGACATTTCCAAACAAATATAAAAATGGCCAGGAAAAGTCTGCCCTGAAAGTTCTGTTTGATGATGATGACACTGTTGAATACCCTTGGGAAAATTATATTAGGCCAGAAAACCTGGGAGAGAACCTTGACCCATTTGAGAAATGGATTTAAGCCCAAAGAGAGAGAGAAATTCAGCGCCAGTTTATCGTTGTTGCCTTCATAGCACTTTGCACTTCATTAACATTTTATTCTACACATTTCCTTTCTTTGGTATGATTGATATCAATATTTAAGAAGAAAAGATGTCTGTGTAAAAAAGCCAGCTTAATTTTTTATTATATACAGAATGGGATTCTTCACGAATGATACATGGCATCAATCCTAAGCAGATGGATGGTCATAGCACCCATCTTAGTTACGCATATGCTTCAATACAAACGACTTCAATTTGAAGAGTGATGTCAAAATTTGACCTCATGATTTCTGGTGGGTCGAGTCGTATTCAATATGCCGCATGGTCCCTACACTGTATTATGCTTGAGATGCCCTTGGTCCAATAATAATTTACTTAACAAAATAATGGAAAAATTTTATTTAAAATTTAAAAAAAAAGACACAAAACATTCATATTTAATACAAACAGGAAATCCATTCTTTGATGAATTCAAAGTCAGTTTTTGAATTCATCACAATTTTTCAAATTTATTTCACACTAAATACAAAATTTTGCAAAGGATTTCTACAAACTGATTTTTTTCATTACACAGCTTTGACATTTCTTGAATATTTTCATCTCAAAGAATCAAGTTGTGCCTGAATGACCTCCAGCTATGGATGAAAATAAATAAATGTATTTCGGTAGTGAAAGAAAAACTATCAACTACTACATTTAAAAAGTTATGAAACTTATTTTATTACGGAAGAATGAATACAGATAGAACCTGTTTATTTGCTGTTTCTTTTGAAGTAACCACCCTGCACCCTGTGCAATTATGCATTTTTGCCATTGTTCATACAAAGATGTAAATGCTGATTGCAAGCCTTTTTTGTCACATCCTCCAGTGCCTTTGTTGCTGCTCATTTTTCAGTTTCGAAACCGGTTACCCTAAATCAAATTCTTTATCTGAGGAAAAAGGAAAAAATCACATGGGGCAAGATCAGGGGAATAAGCTGGTTGTGAAAGTATTGAAATGGGATGTTTTGACAGGTAGTTTGACACCAAGAGGGACCTGTAAGTCCTTAAACAGCTGCATGATTCGGTGAGGCACAAGTGACCAGATCTTTGGACGGCCAAATCATGGGTGCTCCATCACGATAATGTGCTGGCTAACAGGTTCATCCTCGTGTCAGATTACCTGTCAAAACATCACTTCCAATACTTTGGTAGCCTGCTTATTCCTCTCGATATTGCCCAATGTGACTTTTTAATTTTTCCCTCCGATAAAGAATTTGCTTGAGGGAAAATGACTCAGATTCAAGATAAGTGAAGCGAGCAAAGGCACTGGAGGATGAGACAAAAAAAAAAATGCTTGCAATCCGCATTCACATCTTTGTATGAACAATGATAAAAATGCATAACTGCGCAGGGTAGTTATTTCGAAAGAAACATCAAATAAACAGGTTCTATCTGTATAAAGGGGTAAGTTTGTCTTCTATGCCTATTTAAAAGCACACAAGCATCTTATGCATTTTCCTGTGCATTTCTTAGAGAGTTTAGGTACCTCCCATGTTTCTATGAGTATGCAAGCCTCAAACCATGGGCGGAGATACGGGGGGCATTGTCCCCCCAGGGTTAAAAGGTGGAGTTGACTGATCTAATGTATATATGAATTGACATCATCGTGCCCTCCAGACTTCCAAGTCTATCTCCGCCTATGCCTCAAACACATTTTCACAGGGTTCCTAAAGTATAAAAGGTTGTAAACCATTTCCTTAGGCTTCAAAGCAGAATATATGAAATCTGTGGTGTATGTGGCAGAACAATATGGAAGAGTTTTAAGAAAGTGTAGAAAACGCATTATTATGGTGATTTTTGCTGCAGAACATTTCCATTCAGCAGAGGGCTCATTGCAGAACAATACAAAACATTCTGCTTTGGGCGCCTAGGTGATACAAGACATTCGATTCAGCTAAGAGGATGAACTAGATGGATTCGAAACTTACACCTTACCATTTCAACAAGTATAGGAATTATTCTCTCATCAGAGTTGCAAAATACTTTTTCAGAGGTTTTCTTCAAACAAATGCCCAAAACATTTGTTGTCTTCCAAGAATTATTGGTCACCTTCAACGCAATATTTATTAATCCATGTCTATCACAATCAGCATACCACTCGAAAAATTGGATTTTTTTCCAGAGCATGGTCACCAAAAACTCTTTAAAAAACACGTCAAGCATTTCAGATGTATTTTTTAAAGTTTTATGCACAACATGTTATCGTAATCTGCTATACTTTCACACTTTTTTTTAAAGAGAGAAGGCAGATACTCAATGTTGGGGGGGGGGGGAATTCTATCAATTTATTTTTCTTATAGATCCATATAAAATTCAGCTACGTGATGCACAAGATCATGGGTCAACTTTGGGCAGTTGCATGTTACCTTAATTTCAGAATTACCAGACGTCCTCCTTTTCGATATCATTTCAAGCATCCTCCTTATGCTTTATAAAATTCACCCTTTTGTCCAGGTTTTCAGGAGTATTTTTCTTTTTTTTCCACTCTGAAACATATGGTTTTTTTTGCCGACACATTTTTAAACACTTTGACTAATTGCCATCGAAATTCCCAGAATAATTCTCAATTTGCCTCAGAGCAGGGCAGATGCTATACATTTTTACCATGGCCCAGCTTGATCCAGGACAATATGAAAAAGTCTGAAAAACAGCTCTGGAAGAACCAAACCACAACATCCATTTTAAGAATACCATTGTTTGCTCACCAACAGCTAATACTGTATGCTGATGTGGAAGTGTTACCTCTTCCATACAGAAATAAAGAAAATAGGATACAAACAACACTCAATGCTGATTTCTACGGTGAAATCACCTCAGGCAAAAGAAATGCTCCTGAAAGAAAAAAAACCTTCTGAGGGTAGAGAATGAAAACCAATTGTGTTGCTCCAGGCAAAGTAATAAAACTGACATGACTGTGTGAACAATGCATTATAAATGGGAGAGACGGATCGTTGTTTTTTTTAGCGCTTCTGTGTTAGTTTCGAAAAGTTATTGTGGTAGCAATTTTTTATTAGCATAGTGATGCCACCTGTTGTCGAACCTGGGAAAAATGACCTTTCTAAGGGTCCAAATCTGGTAACCCTACTCAACCCGACCACTTAATTTTCTGGAGTGGGGAAAGACAATCGAGTAATTTTTTATTGTATCTTATCACTGGAATACATGAATTCTCATTTTTACAAGTTCACAAATAACATAATTTACTTACTTTATCATACAAGGAGTATAGCTCTTGATGAGAAAACTCCATCTGCACTTTTTCTCGTCCTTCTGCAGATTTCAGAGTAAGCTCTAGAATTCCAAGAGGCCTCTTCATGCGGCTCAGAGTAGATTGAGACATTTGTAATCGTAACTGCCAATCGACATCCACGAGCTATGTTTAATAGAAGAATAATTACCGTAAAATTATATGATTAGAAACATTGAGGAATTTAGTAAGATTTTAATACATGTCGATTCTAGTCCCACGAGTCAAATTTGTGAACAAGCATACTGATACAGAAATCATTTATGTTTAGAAATATACGGTCAAAGGCAAACCGATCAGGAAAGGATGCTTAACTATTCGTTTATGATTATTTCTAAAATGCTCGAGGACAAGATTGACAAATTTCACCAGCCAAGGCAAATAAAATTTTAATGAAATGCTTAAAAATCTTTATTCATGGTTGCTGAATTCTAGTCTGTAATGATTATCTGACCAATACATGATCAACTAAACTATAGTCCAGGGGTGGGCACAACCTTTTCAGTCTGTGGGCCAGATATGTAAAAGTCCAAAAAACAGCTACTACTACTACTTAACAGTACATGCACCTTGTACACATTCCTCTTCAGAATTTCTATAGTAATACAAATCGGCACAAGCCAAAATGTGTATTCTGAGTTTATGTGTGGCCCTAACGTATTTATGTCATTGAGTTGCACTTGTTCTGCGTTTATGCTGCCACCCTGTCTTCCATTTTTTGAAATGGAAATGGAAATGTTTGAATTTTCATGTTGTTATAGATCTGCTTGCTCTCTGCAAAGGGACCTTTTGCAAATGTGATACCAACTTTTACATAACCAACACCACCTATAGAACAAGGCCTTCGTGCGAAGCTCGTGACTTTATTGAAGAAGGCCATTTCACCTATCACCATTGTATATAGCAGGCTGACGCATGCGATGTCTTTACCTTCTTTGCGATATATTCAATGGCAATAAGAGAAATGGCCTTCTTCATTGACATCACAAGATTTGTGTGGAGGCCTTGTTCTATAGGTGGTGCACTGTCAGGTTGTTGACACAACTCGCTTCCCATCTGAAAGAGATATCGAAGTGTTCACGAAGGATGGATGTTTCCGGAAAGTTTTACTGTAAACAACAAAACATTGTCGCCTCAGACGAAGGTAACCAAAAATAATATATGTATATAAACAATCGTCAATCTGAAATCATATAACAGATGATTAAAATCGAAATAACAAACGGCAATAGGCAATCAAATTATAAACAAGATTATACAATGATGGCATATAGTCCCTCCCATAAGAATCTAGTCATCGTCAGTTAATTGAATGATTGTGAATAATCTAAATCTAATGATTGTCAATAATGAATATAAAATTTTTAATCACAGTAAATCAGTTAATCACAGTCATCTATTGTCGAGCTTCCACATATCAGTCGGATTGTCTGCATCAGTCTTCAGTAGTTGTAGGTCCATTGTCGTCTAGGCCGCAAGTTGTATATCCTCACCTGACTGCTGCTCTCTTGCGAGGGCGGGTACGTGATGTAAGTAACTCCTCTCAGTCTTTATAACTGATCATTAACTGGGAAGAAAGCCATTTGGAACACTTAACTGACACTTTCTGATTCTGGTGATACAATCAAGTTGGAAACAGATATATGGTCAAACCAATAATTCAATAGAAATACCTGCCTAAAAGTTGATAGCTAACCATTCTTAGTAAGCAAGCATGAGATCATTGAGGGTGCCAATAACCCATTTATAACAATCATGAGAAATTGTGTGAAATAAAATATGTTATTGAGGATTCATCCAGGTTAATAAACACATGTATTAAAATAATAATTTACCTGTTTTGGAGTGATGACCTGCTTCTTAAATTTATCAGTGACATTTCTAGCATTCGAGACCCACGCTTGTACGATAGCTGAAGCCTAGTTGAGATAGAACAAAACCAACATTTGAATCGAAACACTAGCTAGAAAATGTATTTATAGGCTGGATGTGCACATCAATTCTTAAATTTATAACCATGAACGGGGAAGTAGAGATGAAGAAAAGGTGTCATTTACTATAAACTACTATAAATAAACATGCTATCCAAGATATAAAGAATTATTCAGAAGAAGATGGTGATTGCAAGAGATCTGATATAAAATATGCCTACTCAGAAGGTCCCTGAAAATTAATAAGAATTTAGTACAAAATGTGCCGCTAGATGGTGCTGTTGGCTGAGTTTCTTGATTTCACAATGTGCATCCATATAAAATTGAGTATGCAGCAGCTACAACAAGGTGATGCAGAAATTGGGGTACTTTGTGTAAGTTTCTTGCACCAATGAGAGACTGTTGATGATTCATGGCAGTGAGTGCATTTTTATTTCAAAGGGCAGGAGAATGCATACAATTGTTGTTATTCGGGCAACAAAAAATCCACGTTTTAATTTGACAGAAAAATAAAATTAATACATGCTTACCTTACTTTCGGAGACATCGAGTTGCAGCAACTGCTGATTAAGGATAGCCGGCTTTGCCAGATAATATATCGCCTAGAATTCAAAGATTATTAGCGAAATTAGACATAACAGCTCTTTCACAAATGCACGGAGTTAATCAAAAATACATGATTCACAGTCAAGTTGCATTATTGTGACCACCACTCATTTTTGACATGAACATAGTTACAGGGGTCTGTATAGACTTTTTGTAGGGTTCTGTTTTTGTGAAAATGTTCCTTATTTTTGTGAAAAGGGTAATTTTGTGGAAAGTGAAATAATCTAGTTTTTTTTCACAAAAGAAATGAAATTGAAAGAAAGAAAAGAAGATTGAAAAAGAAGCACCTGTTGAAAAAAGAAGGTCAGCGTCTCTAGAACTAAGCTGAGTTGTTCATGATCCAGAGAAAGTGCAACCTCCAACTTGCTCTCTTCTTCTTCTGTGAATGTAGGTTCCTGTAAAAGCATAAAAAGACATTTAATTTATTCAAAAAACAAAGAATGAAATGGGAAAGAAGGAAAAGAAGAGCAAATAATTTAAAAATTTCTACATACGCAGGAACAAAAAAAATTAAAATTAAATGTTACATTTTTATTTGTTTTAATATAATAATTGTATCATACTGTTGCCAGCAAAAAATAACTGAGTCACCGCCAGAGAGCGTTGCTGATGGAGTACTGGGAGAAAGAAAGAAAGAAAGAAAAGAATACCACAGGATAATAATAATTTAATTTTAAAAAATAGGACAGAAAGAATTATGGATGACAGAGGAATAGGTTGGCTCAAGAGAGGCTCTAGCAAAAGTGATAATAATAGTAGTATATACATACTGTGCATTAAGAAAGAATGTGTAAATGAAGTATGAATTAACTTAAGTTCAATTAGTTCAGTTATACTCAGTGCTGTGATTCAGTGTGAACTTGTGAATGTAAGTGAAGAACACTTGTATAACATTGTGAGTAGATAACAATACTTATTAACCTAAAAACGACATTTAAAAAAAAGGGGGAAATATGAGATGTTTGTAGCTCCTTTTATCAAAACCTAGGACAATTCAGCTTTCAGCATTTCATTCCCGCCCATTTCTTGCTCTTGCATCACAAAGTATGCCAAGTTTGATCCCTGCAGGTGGCACAGTAATGGTTAACTAAAGTTGGGTTTTTCTATGGCTTTTCCAACTTCGCAAAAGAAATGTGAGGCAGCCCACAATTTAAAAAGGTCTCCTTCAAAGACAACCAGTGGACCCACAACAGGATATTTGTGAAAAAAAAAAGCATTTGAAGGTGCTGAAAGCCTCTTAGTGGCAGATGGGCAGGGAAATATAACTTAGTATATATTTATTTACATTAAAAATGCTGGGAAACTTGCTCAAGATCAACAAAAAGATTAAAAAAATAATCACTAGCAAATAATAATTAGATTGAGGATTTTAAAACCAAGAATTTGAGCAGGGAATAGACAAGAAATGTTTTCTCCCCTATAAACTGATAGCAAAAACACACAACAAAAAATCATATAACTCAACATAAATATAATTCATTTAGTTCACACAAATGGTAAAAAAAGTATTTGATAAATGCATAGTAACTATTCAATGAATACCGTATTAATTACCTTCAGGTGAATCTTTTGAAGTATGCGAGGAAGTAACAAATTGAATTTTGCTTCATCCAACTCATTTATCAAGGATACGGCTTGCTGAATCCTGCAACAATAAAAGTCATATGAAAAAATAAATAAAATAATTATCTACGTTGCATTTAGAATAATAGGTAACAATGGAAACATATACAGCGATCTCTCACTTATACATTTCTCTCAGTTATAAAACCATTTTCTTCACCTCCAGTCAAAGATTTAACATAATAATGTTATTCACTTATAATGCTATCTCACTTATGCGTCTTTTTTTCCTTGTTCCCTTTTACTGATGCATAAGTGAGAGATCACTGTAGTTTAACTGTTAAGCTAAGGTTAAAACTATTTTTGTTACACAGTTAAACAGAAAAATGTGTTTAATAAAAGAATCAATATGTTAACACTTATTATGCCAATGATCTTGATACTTAATTCAAGAGTAATTTAATGAGTTAACACCCAAGACGAAACTTTGGCACCGCGCCAAGTTGTGTAGTTGTTCTCGAGTGTGTGAATGCCAAAATTTATCAAAAATATCCAGTATCTTTATTTTTGACAATTATTCGCCTTTGAAAATTTTGGGATATATTTTATTTTGAATGAATATAAACAGCACGAAATACGCAAAAATTTGGCTAAAAATAATTGGTTAAAGATGTTTCAATGCATTAAAAAAGAACAGCATTTGATAAATATTACTACCCAACATTAAAGTGTTGAAAATCTGAACCCCAAAAGTTTGAGTTTCTGGGTAATCTAAAAGGGTAATCTGAGGCCTCAAAAATTTTTGAATTTCCCTTTCTCTAAGTTTGTTTTTTTGTACACAAATTTCAGTTTGGAAAGGGACTAGGCAGCCCCCCCCCCCCTTGAATCGACAGAGACCATTTTAACTTTCCCTGAAAAAGAAGAACAAGTTGGACGGTTTTCTTCCTAAGGAGGGACAATGGTACTGTTCCCTAATTGCTTACATAAAATCATTGGAAAGGCAGTTGAAAGCCATCAGTGTTGTTTAAAACCAATTTCATCCCCGACACTTCTCAATTACTCTCTCATTTTCATGCCCTTTTTTACATTCTTAGTTTTTGAAACACATTAAGTGACATCTATATCTTATTTAAGAAGAGTACCCCTTTTTTAAAGTAAACATCAGATCAGAATGTGATTTTTGGCTGGTTCCTGGCTTGAGCCATCGTGCAGCTTATGAACTGGATCTTAGAGCCCTCTTGATCAATATCACTGCCCCCCATCCTCAAGCAGCCCCCCCCCCCCCACAAGGATGGGGGCTGACAGAGATCCAGGCTTGGGCCAATTACCATCATTTTTTTCATGCTATAAATTCATTATAGAACGGCCTGTGAAAATTCTTGCTTGCGGGTCCTGCTCCAGGATGTAAGGGCCTGCCATGGCCCCTATGAGTCAAAAAACTCTGGGATTTTTTACGCCCCGCCCCCTAAGGCAAAAACTTTCACGGGTTCCTATTTAATGAAATTAGAGTGTTAAAAAAAAAAAAAAAAAAAAACTAAGGTTCTGATCGGACTCCTATAGCTTGAGTCCTAATAGCCGCCCCATCTATATGGGGGGATGATTCACATTTGAAATGATAAATCCAGGGCATGACTTTAGCATGAGCGGCCCTGACCAGGGATTAGAGGGGGAGGAAAGCTGCGATCGGGGTTGAAGATTTTTAGTTAGTCAGTGAATATACACTGTTTACATTTTAGGGATCCCTAAAATGTGAACAATGTATATTCACTTTTGGGGTCTTGGGCAAAATGCCCCACTTGCCCATGCGGAAATCGTGCCCTATTATGCATCCAGTGTAAGAAATATAAGTTGGGTAAATTATTTTACATATTTTTCAACCAAAAAAAATAGCTGATCAACTCTAAAAAATAGTATAAAATATTACTTTTCACTCTTAATAAACAGTTGGGTCCCCATTGCCTCCGACTTGTTTACATAGTAATAATCGGAACGTCTGTGACCGCAAATGAAAAAAATAAAAACTTTTCAAACAATTAGTTGAATAAATGTGAATATTCATCAAAATAATGTAATATATTTATCAATACGGTATTTTAAGCTGACACAGATTCATTTAAGTGTTATTTCTTGGCAATATGAAAATATTTTTTGTGAAAAAAATTCTGAAGATATTCAAATAAACTGAGTCAAGACCGTCCGTATTTACGTTCCTGAATATCCGTCATTTCATGGGAATGGTCCCGGAATCCTGATCGTGTGCCCGCTCTTTTTGCATACGTCAGTACAATGATCTTCGGCCAACTTGCTATCGGGCCTCCTGGTTCCGGAAAGACTACTTACTGCAAGGCTATGAGTGAATTTCTAAGCTCTCTGGGCCGCAAAGTTGCGATAATTAACATCGATCCCGCGAATGATGTCCTGCCTTACGAAGCGAAAGTCGACGTGTCAGACTTGATAACTGTGGAAGAAGTGATGGAGAAACTACACCTTGGACCGAACGGAGGACTTGTTTACTGCATGGAGTACCTAGAGTCTAATATAGGATGGCTCCTAGATGCTATAAAAAAGCATACAGATTGTTACTTTCTATTTGATTGCCCTGGGCAGGTACTGTATGACTTCAAAATAGTTGTTTTGGAATTTTTTCTTTCAAGTAAGATATATTCGCCCCTAGGGTGCATGACAATGTTTGCCAAAGTCCAAGAAAGGACATGACGCCCCGTCCGTACAGTTCACTGCAGGGACCATAGGAAGACTAGCATTCGGGACTTGGATGTTAGTCTTTCTACATCTAATGGCTTACCTCAGGGTCTTATGGCATTGCCTTCATTGTGGGTTTTTGGACTGGAATTACACTGACATCAACAGTCCGTGGGAAGATGCAGTTGGGGGGGGGGGGGAATTAGTAGGCTATATCTATATTGATAAGATATATATCTATATAGAAAATTTTGACAGATGGCAGCACTATGCATAACAAGCATTACACAGAAAACAAACTTCATGTAGGCTCACAATACACACGCACATTCCAACATGTAACACTTCGTTAAAAGTTCTGCAGAGGAATGTGGGCAAGGTGCATGTATGGTTTAGTAGTAGTAAGTAGCCTATAAGGTAGCAGGTTTAGAGGGGCAAAAAATTTCGGTATTTAATTGGTGGTCAAGAACATTCAAAATATAATTGGAGAAGGGTGAGAGAATTTGAATGGTCTAACAGTAGCAAAGCATTAAATCTGCTTCTGGTCCAATGGCTGAGGTTATAGATAATTCAGTTTATTAAGGACATGCAGTGACCGTAGTGGCACAAAACATAAATATGTATGCAACACTGATGTTTTGTGCCATTATGGTCACTGGATATCCTTAATAAAGCTTATTAATCAAAACATGACATTTTTTTTTTTCCAATGCTGCTATTCAAATATGAGTTGCTGTCACACATC
This sequence comes from Pholcus phalangioides, assembly GCF_987345545.1. Classification (NCBI taxonomy): domain Eukaryota; kingdom Metazoa; phylum Arthropoda; class Arachnida; order Araneae; family Pholcidae; genus Pholcus; species Pholcus phalangioides. The sequence continues at coordinate 38,755,973 of NW_028301596.1, read as the reverse complement.
TTGCCAGGGTGAAATTAACATTTTTGGTTCAGCAATACACTGGGGCAGGGCCGTCACCCCCAAAGCAGAATGTTTAGCACTGCTCTGCGACGAGCCCTCAGCTGACTGGAGATTTTTTGCGGTAAATACATGACATGTATGGGAATAGTGAAAAAAAACACTATTACGTTTTTTTTCACTTTTTCTTGAATTCTTCCAAATTGTTCTGCGACGTACGTCACAGATTTTGACACATTCTGCTTTGAGGACCGTCATTTCAACTTTTTCTGTGCGGGGGGGGGGGGGGGGGCAAAGCACGTGTACTCAATGTATGTATGTATATATATATATACACACACACACACCATTTTTAGTGTAAGGGCTCATACTGGGCCCCAAACCACTTTTTGAAGAACTCTAAAAATATATATGTTGTCACCTTGCAGTAGTTAGAAATTTGTTTGCATAATTTCTAAAAAAAAAAAGAGCTATTTTTCAATTATATAGAAGTCTCTAATCTGGTTGTGCGCTCATCAGGTCCGTCCAGTAATCCAGTGTTTTCAGGCTGGTTCCTTTCATGCGTGAAAGAGGAAAACATGTTACTACGTGTACAGGAACTGACTGATATGAAACCCCTGTGACCAAGTGTCAAAAGTGTTTCATTAGTCAATGGATTCATGTTGTTTAAATTTTGGGACCCTGGGCGAATGCTCTATTTACCCATGCAGAGATAGGGCCCTGTACATTGACGGAGAGTAAAGGTCTGATGGGGGGGGGGGGGGAAGGAGGAGCATATATATACATCACCCGTACATATCTATGATGTTTAGATATGTGCGGGCTTATCACCACCATGGTGAACCCATGGTTCTGTTCATGTCTATTCACAGAAGTTTACATTACTTGAATGTGTTTTTTTTTTTTCAACTTCCTTTCTGTAATCTGGCAATTTCGACAATCCAGCATGAACCTGATCCGATATGTGCCGGATTAGTGAGTCTCTCTCTACTGTATTTAACAGTTTTGTGAAATGTATTGATATACATACACAATGCATAAGTCTGTGATGTATTTCATGGATTTTTTTTTCTTTGATACTTTCAGGTTGAGCTGTATACTCACCACAAGTCAATTCATAATATTTTTGCCAAGTTGACAAAAAATGACATGACGTTGACTGCAGTGCATTTGGTGGACTCTTTCTATTGCAGTGATCCTGGTAAATTTATCGCAGTTTTGCTGACATCTTTATCCACTATGATGCAAAGTAAGTCTATGAATAGAAATCATGGGTTGATCTTTTCGTGATCGTCATCTATATTTAATAAGAGTTATTTTAAATTTTGTATGTTTTTTTATAAAATGAAATATTTTAGAAAAAAATTACAAGTTGATGTCATATCAGAGAGTAAACAGAGTCGATTATCAACACTTTTTTTTTTTTAAATTTGAACTGGTTTTAATGATTTTTTTTTTGTACATTTCACAATAGCTGATGTTTTCAAGCTTTGTTTCTCAGTTTGATAGAAGTTTCTATTGGAAATGGCAGCCTTTAGAGTAATTCACAATAAACAAACAAACAAAACAAAGAAAAGCCACACAAGAAAATAGATGTAAAGAACATAAAAAAAATTAAAGTACACTTTGCTTCGAAAGATTAAAAGAGCATGATACACAACTTTATCAACAAATTTCACATGGAAGTTGCAGCCACTTTTGATGTCCACAAACTTGAGGCAAGGATGCTCCAGCAACGCTTTGGCACATAAATACCATAGAAAATGTTTGACACAATTTAAGTTCATGTGTTTTATTCAAAATTCAGGCTGTGAAATTCTTATCACTTAAATTTTTTTATTTCAAGTTTATAACGGTATGATATGGTGTATGAAATTCAATTTTTTTTTTATCTATATCAATGACAATTTATTTATGTGTTTCGTTCTTTAAGTTGAGCTTCCACACATCAATGTGCTGTCAAAGTGTGACTTGATAGAGAAATACGGGAAGCTGCATTTCAATCTTGATTACTATACAGAAGTCCTGGATCTTTCCCAGTTGCTTGGTTTATTATCAGTAAGTATAGCTCACTTTTAATTCTTCTCTGTGTGTAAGCTGTTATCTTCTTGTGCAGATTATTCAATATACTCCCAAAGAAATTATTCACTCGTCTAGGCAGAACCGTCTTAACTCATGGGCCCATCCAGACACAGCCTGCTGGTCCTCACAAAATTGAGATTTGGTTGAAATTTTCAAGAGTCAGTGTATATTTGCTACGGAGGGCCTCAGAAAAATTACTTGGCCCATGGGCCTATGATGCTATTGGCCAAGATGGCCCTGCGTCTAGGCAAACATGATTTAAAATTTTTCAATGTATAGTCTTTACACTAGACCCAAGTTTGAACCCCACCATTGCCACAGTAGTGGTTGGCTGAAGTTGGTTCTCTGCTGTTCCCAACTTTGAGGTGTAAATGCAAGCCAGTCTCTCTGCAGAGAGCAACAGGCCTGTAACAGTGCAATTATTCAATCATTACACTTCACTCATAGTTAGTAAATTTGATGACAGCACTACACATAACAAGCATTGCACTGAAACAAACTTCACATTAGGTTCACAACGCATGCACGCACATTCGGGCATGTACCAATTTGTTAGAAATTTTGTAGAGGAATGTGTGAGAGGTGCATGTGTGGTTAAATAGTGGTAGTCTTCACACTAGAGCCGTGTAACTCATATGCAAATATGTGTGGCATCAATCGCCCAGACAGGATTAATGTAGATAGTACTGCTTTAATGCATCAACTCAAGTAATAAATATGTTCCTATTGTCAATTATACTGGCATGTGAGAGTTGGTGGGATAGATTTTTACAAATGACCAATAAATTTGATACTGTGAACACAAGAGCCAATTTTTATTATAAATTCTCTGTGACCCCAAATTAATAGCAACTATACTGCACAGTTTTTCTGTTAGGTATTAATATGTAAAACCATGTATATGCAATGTGATTGGCTATTCGCTACTGGAATGTATAGCAATTTAGCTACTCAATTTAATGTAAATGTTGTTTAAACCATGTTTATAGTGTATTATTGAAATAATATCTAATATTTAATCTTTCAGGAGGACCCAATGCTGTCTAAATACAAGAAATTGAATCAAGCTATTGCTGATCTCATAGAGAACTACAGCCTTGTTTCTTTCCTAGCTCTTAGCATTGAGGTGAGTGCATTATCTTCAAGTCAAATACTGATGCAGTCAAAAAAATATTTTATCTATTGTTATTACATATCTTATGAGAATACGAGAACAGCCATTAATACTAGATCACTCTACTTTTTTTCTCATGTTATAGAGTAAAGACTGCATGACCAGGGTTCTGAAAGCAGCTGACAAAGCAAATGGTTACGTATTCGGCTTGAATGAAGAGAATCGCAATATTCAAGCAATGTTATCTGTTGCAGCTTCAGCCGACTTCGAAGATGCAAAGGTTAGTGAGATCCAAGAGAAATATATGGATACTTCTAGCTGTAGTTCTGAAAGACCATACTTTTCTTTAGGAAGGTAGTCTTCTGCCATTCCCTTTTTGTGTATATATATCTGACTGGTTCATGTGAATAAAATTCATTTACATTGTTTTCGAGTGCTGAATATCTTTGTCAAATCATAAATCATGTTCCTTTTCTTATGCCTACAGTAAAACCTGTCTATAATGACTGATCTGTATAGAATGATACTGTTAGGGACCTAGACCAAATATTGTTGTAGACAGTTTAATCATTTACTGCATTTCCTCTTGGATAGGAATTCTCTTGTGACCAAAGACAATATCATTACAGGCTGGTTTATCGATATAGACAGTGTTATACACAGGTTTCACTATATATATATATAAAAAAATTTCTATATGTATGTTCTCTATACAAACCTACAATTTTAGATTGATCTTTACTGCTAAATTTATGCATATAGATTAAACAGGGTTCGACTTGAATGATAGGTTATTTTATAAGTTCATTTCCTGGGCAGAAAAACTGTTGAGCTACAATGGTTCGTGGGCCTCAACAATGACTTTTGCAATGTTTACTTTGCTTACCGTGGTTCCCAAACAATGTGTTTCAGACATGTTTACTCATTTACAATGGTTTTTTGTTCTTCAATGAAAAAAACCTGGGCAGCGCCGGGTATATAAAACAGCAAGACATTGAATCACCAATTTAGTTGTCAGAAAAGCCATGATAGACTAGTTGTAGTATTTGGATATTGAGAACGTACAATTGAGAACCATATTTGAGCAAGATATTTATACAACTCATTTGTTATAATGCATTTAAAAATTTCATCCCTCAATTGGAATCAAATTAAATCTTCAATATTCATAAATAGAATTCAATACACAGTCCTCAATAGGCAAGGTGGCCAACTAAGATTTATAAATTCACTGTAAAGTTTGGAGCAAAACGCAAAGTAACACAAATAAATATTCAATAACTTCTTTTACAAATTTAAATAAATCTGTAGCGAAAATGTCCTGTACATGAAGTTGAAAAATCTCACTGACTTGCTGCATATAAACATTCCATCTTAGGCAATTTCACTTTTATTGATGCTTTTTGAACATGTGCCGTAATATCAATCCCTAAAGGTGCACTGCAAAAAGAACAGTAAAATATTGATAGCTATGCAAATAACTTTTCACTTAGTCGGTAGAACTAGTTTTATTACTTTATACTGGCATCATTATAATTTAATATGGAAAAAAAAGAACAAACTGACTGCCGTATTCACAGACATAGTTTAAACTACAATGACAGGTTAAAAAATCAGTGATTGACATGGATTGGTAAAAATCCTGAATTTAACCAATCCGTGTCGATCTCCAATCCTTTCACCTGTGATTGTAGTTTAAACTGTGTCTGTGAATACGGCCATGACAGAGCCTATTGGAAGCATTGTATAACAGCTAATTCTAAAAACTCAATTTTTTTAGAATTTTATTCAGAGCTGATATTAATGGTTCAAATTTTTAGGATTTCAATTTCCTCAACCACAAGTATTTACTTTGAAGGATATTTTTTCAAACACAATTTAGCATTCACAAACTAAACATCATAAAATTTAAGATTCAGTTGCTTATAAAAACATTTCACCAAACATGCAAACCCAGTAGAAATCTACTATACTGTGGATACAATCCAATAATAATCCACAATGATACTGAGGGAGCATAGTTCAGCTTTCCATTATGATGTAACTGCTGCTATTAAATTGCAGATGCACCTCGTGAACATTTCTCCAGAAAATTTGTAATGGAAGTGGCAGGTTTGTGAATTTATAGTGTTATGGGCTTTGCCTGTTCTCTGTGGAGAGATACTTTTAGATGAGAGGAGTTCTGCTTGCACTCACACCTCAAAATTAGAAAAGCATATTCTGCTGACGACCACCACTACTTTGAAAAGTATTGGTCGAATATCCTGACTGTAGCCTAATGGTGTATAAAAGGATATTTTCTTAATTTAATATAATAAAGAGGGATATAATAGTTCTATCCCATGATTAATAAGGTTTCTATCCAATCATTTTTGTATTATGAAACATACTCACTTTGATTCCAATAGTATTTTGTCATAATCATAACAAAGCCCAGTACCTTGCTTCAATTTTTCCATACCATTCCTTAAGAAGAAAGAAGACTATAAAGCAGATTTCTTTTTTCTAAGTATAATATTGCATAATTTTTTTTTTTTTTTTTTTTTTTTTTTGTGCTTAACAATATATCCAGTATTTCAAGAAAAGTTGAAATCAACTAATAACAGCTTCTATTAATAACCAATATAGAATTTCAAAAACAAAGTAAATGCCATTCCGATAGTAGTCAGTCAATTAAGCATAAGAATCTCACTTAAAATTGAGGGGCTAAATCTAAACTTTCATTGACTCAATCAGAAACATGCAAACTTTACTACAAAATAAATTTTTGACAGACAAATTGCATGGCTATCCTTATCTTTTTTCTTAGAACTTTTGTCTATCAGTTTTCCATTTTTCTAACAGCTACAGCATCAAGTGGGGACACTTGAAGTTGTCTATCTTGATCATAGAAAGAGAAGCCCTTCTCACCATAATTTGGGTATACCTGCATTGTTTCACTTCTGTTTATTATGCTGGTCATCTTTAACAACCCTTCAGACCCGATAATACATGCATTATTTGAAAAAAAACACAAGAAACTTGAACTAAGAAGAAGTTGCTGAAATTGAATTAAACTTGATATTCAAAAAATTGTCAACGAATAAGGCAAATACCAGGAAATACTAAATAATTCCTAATGCATTTCAACACGCTGTGGGTGTCGTCTTCAGAGGATAAGAGCATCACGCTGACCGAGTTTCTCACTTGGATTGAGTACCAAATCTTCAATCTCGGTTGCTCAGCAGAAAGAAAAAAACAATATATTTGTTTAAGTCAAACATCTTGGAAAGAATGAAGGAAAGCGCCTGCGTGTAAATCTTTACCGAGTGGGAAACACGGGCAGCGTGATACTATTATCCTCTGAAGATGACACCCATAGTGTGTTGAAATGCATTAGGAATTTTTAGTATTTCCTGGTATTTGCCTTATTGGTTGACGATTTTTTAATATTATTAGGCAAAGTCACATCTACTCTTCTGTAAACTTGATATGTGTGATTTTAACATTGAATGCTATATGTGTGTGATTGCACTACAGCAGTGGTTCCCAATTATGTTACTTTGAATATATATATGAAAAAAAATTACCATGCCACCATAATGCCATTATCCGTGCAGAGTTTAGGAGGTGGACAAAGGAATCTGCAGTTCAGTGAATTACACATCTCAGCTAATGCCTTTCTCATGTATGCATTACATGCAACACCACCTGAAAATACCAATGTCCTTTTGTCTGCTGGCATCAATCCATTATTGTCACAATAAACTAGTGCTCTATGGACCCTGTGCATCAAGTGTATTGAAAAGGCACGCAAAATGGAAGCACAGAAATCTTTCACACCAGGAATCACACCATCTGCAAGCACCCCTGGAAGAAGAGAAAAAAACCTTTATATGTAACAATGAAAGTTATTGCACAGGACAACAGGACAGTGTATGGTCATTACTCTAAGCAAGCAATTCTCAACATATTCTGACTCGTGGAGCCCTTTCCAATGTATAATCCATTGCATGACGGAGCCCCGTTTGGATCGAGGGGTCCTTTTTAGTATATAACTTATATGACGTCTTTTCTTTTAACCTTCAGACGTCTTTTTTGTTTATTAATCAAATTTACTGATTTATTTTAATTTCCTCGAGCTGCTGCGGAGTCCCTGGGAAGTGCATATGAAGCCCCAAGGGCTCTGCGGAGCACCGGTTGAGAATCGCTGCTCTAAGCATTTTTAAACATTCAATACTTCCGTTGCTGTTTTAATCTGGCGAAAACAAAGGGTGGCTTATTTGAGATCATATTGTTCATTGTAAATAGCATCCATGGTAATTGAGATGAAATGAAAGTGGTGTCAACTTTTGTTGATGTCACGTGAATAATGGTATTATGTAATTACTGTTTGGATGATCAAGACAATTCTAAATAATTTTAAAAAAAGTATCATTCTTCACTGAACAACTATCATAATTATTCATAACTAATCAACATATCACAACTCACCATTTAAACCTTCTTCATCCTCAATAGTCTTGATAGCATATGAACCATATCCCGCAAAAGAAAAATTACAGTCTCTTTGCATGAGCATGGCATGAGGGACTTCATATGCCAGGGGATTTCCGCCTTTTGCCATATGATCTATTGCGTGTCCACCGCTCATTTTGCTGCATTCTTCCAGATTGATCAATTTTAACCTCCTTGCAATCTGGAAAAAAAAATTAATTTTTTTTAAATTGTATATATTCCAATTCTTCCAAACAGCTTAGAAAAGATGCATTTAGAAGAATGGAAGAAAAGACCTACCCCCACCCATACACAAAGTCATCTTTGGCATCATGGGAGCCACTGGGACATCCTACAAGCTTGCAAATATTGCTTTTGATTGCAATTACCATAATTTCCTGTCAATAATGTAGCTGATTTGGAGGAAAATTATCATCGTCTACAGTGGCGTATAATCAGCATGTGAAAATTTCATTCAACAATTACAAAGTTCCAAGGATAAATCGGTTGTTAAACACATTTTTGTAGAGAAAATGTCAATTTTTCTACTCACATCGACACATAATCTCTAAATCCTGATTAACAAATTGATTGTCAAAATATTTATTTCTATTCAACCCTTACTTGAAAAGTCAAAGAAAAGATGTAGGGGTATATATAATCCACACTAAGAAATTGAAAAGTTTTTTTAATGTATACAAAAAGTAGATTATATACACAGGAAAATATGGTAGTTATAATCATGGGGGGAGGGGGAGGTGTCTCTCATGAACCTGGGATATATCTGGCAATAATCTTGCATTTATGATCAATTCTTGATCATTGTTAAATGCAGTGGTGTCATAGCGGATGAGCCAATGTGGCACAGTGCTCTGAGTCAAATAGAGGGACTCGCACCTTCAAGAGCATTGTAGATTTTTCTCTGTACTTTTTCCCCTTTTTACTTCAATGTTTTATTTTCCTATTCGTTTGCATTTAATCGTACATTTTTTATGGAACTTGAAAAGAAGCACAAACATTTTTGGGCTGCGTACCTTCGCTGAAACAGTCATGGTTAAATGGAATTGTTAGGGCTTGCCAAGCAAGTGGGGGGAAACCCAATGCCATTAATTTTTAAAAAATTAACTATGGTGTAGCCAATCTTTTTTTCCTGAAAAATTTTAAACCACAGTGAAACCTCGATCTAATATCTTGCGGACCAAGAGAAAATATGATTGTAGAGGGATTACTGTTATATCGAGAGGCAGCAGTTAAAATATAGCAGGGCTGGTCAAATCCCAGGTGCCACGGCAAATAAAAAATTATGATCGGCACCTAAAATTTTCTATATGTGGTTACTAAATCGGGGTCAGTCAAGACAACACAAAATTTTTGGAATTCACATCAGTGTATCTATCAACATGGAAGGGGGCAGCTAAAATGTCCTGGAAAAGTTTAAAGAAATATTATTTTGAACCTGTTTTTCTTCAAAAAAAATTTCTGGCTCCTAAAAATTTTTGGCACCTAGATTATTTTGTGATTTGTCAAGCCCTGAATTACAGGCATTTTCAAACAAAACTTTAAAAAATATCATTGTAAAGGGGTTTATCATTGTAGCGATTTTCAGTGTATTTGGAAACCATGGTATCTAACCTCTACCTCGTGGTATTACTTGATACAGTCTGTGCCGCTTATTAGAATTACGGATAATATTATCATATGGGTACTGTTATCACTTTTGCAAAGAACAGAAAGAGCCAATATCATGAAATGAGAAAAAAATTCAGTTATAATTATTGGGACTTAATATGATATGATCAATTTCTTTTCCCCGTCAAAAGTTTTTTTTTGCGAATTCTTAGCTAAGGTTTAACCAAATTTATTTTTTTCCTGCAAGTTATTGTTATCAGGCTGCAAGACTGTATAGGAGGCTAGAAGGCAATCTCTCCCACCTCCTTTGTAGACAAATATTTTCCAACCCCATGTTGTAATAAGTCTGCAGCATTCGCTGCATCCATGTACATGTGGAGCTGCTTTTGCGATGTCCTTCCTATAATGAAGGCAAAAAAAAAGTTTGACAAAAACATTCCTTTCCCTTCAGTTCGTGATCAGTTTCTTTCATTCGACTAGATTCAAATTTCTTTTTCCTGGGAGACTTTCTCATGGAATCTATGAAACATTTGAAAAAATATTGTAATTCATGATATGCATTCGACAGTTCCATTCTAACACTTGGCAATGGCTAAATAACAAAAATGTAGGATTTTGTCTAAAAAAAAGTCCTGATTTAAAATAGCATAAAACGAAATGAAACAATTGAACATTTTGCAATCAATTATGTGAGAAAGAAAAACACAGTTGTCATATTTTGCTGATACCCATTTACCATAAGTCCTGTTCGACCAAACAAGATTTATGGTCACCATACTTGTAAACAGGACTTTTTGGATATACTTATCATTTGGTTATCAGAAACCCAGAGTCCCTGAGATGTGAGCACATAAAGCAACACAGACTGTAACACTGTAACAACTCTGCCTAATTTTGAGTCACTGCAGCAGCACATTATGTTGTCATAACATACTCATTGGAAATCACATCGCTGTTACTCAATAACTGCGTACAATATAATTTTCATCCTCAAAACTATCTTGGGGATATCTGACAGATCTCACACCGTGCTATTTGAAAAAAAAAAATAAACAAATAAGATTTCTCGTCATGCTATAATTCATTCAGCTAGCACATCGTTCATTCGGCGTATGATGTGTGCTTATCAAACAGAATCTCCATTATTATTATGAACTAATGTAAACAAGTTTTACCGTTAATTACAGACACAACCTCATATTTGCAATATTTTGAATCTTATTCACATAATAGCAATCAGAAACATATGAAAACTGCAAATTTTTCCTTCTTTCATTATTCACTGATCATTCAAAGAAAAGTAAAATTACTGCACTTTATCAAGGACTTCCCCAGGTGAATTATTCAGCGATGTACCGAGCAGAAGAAATGTTTCAACATCCTTCACAACGGCCAGCTGGCAATGACCTCCAGATGCTAATAATACAAGGAATGGGAACTCTACACTGAAACAAAATAAATAGTTCTGTAAATTAAAGTAAATGATGCACATTTCTGATTTGATAAACAAGTTAATCACACAGTGCAAACGCTTGAAACATTCACCCATGGGGGAATGAAAACATAGCTATCAGGGTCTAACCCAGAGGTCTTTAACCTTTTCGTAGTCACAAGCACTGCCCTGTATCCCTTCATCAAAAGAAGAGCACGCTAATGCAGTGATGGTAACCTCATTAAGCAAAATTTCCTTTTTGGCTAAATATTTCCCACACATTCTGAAAATTGTGCTGCCATCTATTGATGGAAATATGTTATCAAGAAAACTAGAAAAGTATTGCACTGTATTTATGTATATATTTTTTTCAAAATTTTTTTTTTGTTCAACGAACTATCAAAATTTTTCACAAATTCTCAGAAATTTTCCACGTGGACTAATTTTGGGCAATATTTCCCATGAGTTACCAGCACTGCCCTTACGGCAAGTTTTTAACATATGTATGCATGAAAAATCAGGATGATTTCAATCCTTGAATGCAATTTTTACAAGGTATTTAATTGAGACATTGATCAAGTGCTTCTGAGCATGAATTCGGACAAGAGCATTGAGCACTCTGGGTGCTAAAGGGAGCACCGTGGTGCTCGCGGGAAACAGGTTGAAGATGTCTGGTCTCTCCTAAAAAAATATCAAGCTTTCTACCCCTCAGCAAAGTAAATCTGATAGTTTTAAATGTGATACCTAATTAGATTTCGGCACATAAAATTACTTTCACAGTGAATAAATAACTCACTCCTGGTTCATCCTAACGGTTAACGAATGAGCTTCCATATGATGAACAGGAATGAATGGTTTGGAATACTTCATGGCAAGATTCTTTCCCCGTTCCATGCCAATCTTAAGCGATGCTTTGAGCCCTGGTTTCACGGTTGCTGCAAAAGCACTGATTTCCTGTGAAGTAATGACGAATAATTAACGCATTTGAATTAGTAGCATTATTATAAGACTAATTTTATACTTCAGACACAAGAATGCTTTTAATCTGAATGGCTCTGAGAAAACATATAGTCCTGAGCTAAAATAGATTATCCTGAAGCAGGGCCGTCTTGAGAGCATCATGGACCCCCGGGCCAAGTGTTTTTTTTTTTTTTTTTGTCACTACCAGGTAAATTCTAGAAAATTTAAACTAAATCTTATTTTTGTGAGCCCTCCCCCTCTCTTGAGTTGTTACAGCTCCCCCAACCATAAGTTGCATTTAAGTAGTGATGAATATTTCAGAACTGAGTGAGAAACAACCAAATAAATTTGAACGATGTAGAATTAAAATATCAATAGTTTTTCTCACTTACAGAGACATCTATACCACTTTTGTGAACCGCTTCATTTATGACATTATCGATATTCTCTTGGTGTAAATAACTGGCTATGTGAGGTATTACACCACCATAACTGTAAGTATACATGAAAGAAATTAGAAACTAATGACAAACATTAACAGTCTATGCTAATTAAAACAATCGTCCCAGTACAAGTGATAAATTCTACATGTTTTCCTATTCATACATTATTCATATATTCATATGTTTATGTTACTCTTCATTCAATAGACTACCTACAGAGATCATTCAACTGTAGAGAGGCCGAACTCGCAGTGTCTTTGGGATTTCATTTTTAAAAGTAGGAGCAGTGCAGATTTTTTCCCATAGTGGTAAATACAGTAAAAAGACGTTTGTGAACACATCCTACCAATGTCTGCAAAAGCAGGAGTAGCATGTTTTTTTGCCATAGCGTTAAATACAGTAAAACAACTCTTTTGTGAGCATCATGTCGATATCTTTACCCACTCGATGTCTGCAGGCATCAGCAGGATGCTTGCAAAAAAATCTGTAAAAGAAGGGGTAATCTTTATTCAGAGGATTTGAACTGAATACTTTTATCAAAGGAAATTATTTCGCCATAAAAGATTATTTCGCCAAAGAAGACAGGGGAAGGAGGTTTACTGTATATAGATAGAATGAGCATAATCTGTATTTCTCGAAACATTCCCAAATTTTCAAGTAATTTTTGCCGTTCTGCTTTTTTTTTAAAAAGTGTACATTTTAAACGAGGCTTATTTGAATTTCTATTCACTACTGAAATCAAAGATTAAAATTATTTTTATGACTAAAAATACGAATATACATGTTTATTATTGTGCATATTCTCAGACATTTTGTCATGTTTGACGTTATTTTTATGAATTACATTTAAATACACTGCGATTTGGAGTGGCACTTTATTTCCCCCAATTTCAGAAATGTTTTAGTGATTTCAAACATAAAATTGGCAGTTTTGGCATCATTATTAGAGGCAGTTACCCATACCTGGGATAACGAATTCCCGTATTTTTCTCGAGGAAATATGGCCAGCCTACATTATATAGTAGTAAATGAGAATTTTTCACAAAACCTATGGAAGAAATTCGGGAGACTCGGCACATTAACCGATGATCGGATCTTTGATTGTACTCACTCGAGATGAACTTGCATCTGGGAACTGAGACCTTCTCCCAGCACGTTCCCGCAACTGTCCACAATAGCGGCGCCGGTTTCATCGCAGCTGCTCTCTATCCCGAGCACTAGCAATTTCTGATCAACGCAAAGTTTCCTGACATGACTCCCAAGCAAGTTGGAGGATAGAACTTTGCGGAAGAACTTTACCACCATTTTGTCATTCGGTCACTTTCAAAGTGAGTAGGAAACACTGACCAAGTGCATCAAAGCATTTACCATGTTCAAATTCAAAATGTAAATATAGACGGCCATAACAAAAGAAGCACTGACTTAGACGGTTGTGACTTGAACAAAAGTGAATGATGTGGTCTTGATCATAAGAAAAATGCTGTAATTTTTATTTCAAACCATATGTCCCGGTTCATTTATAGCTAATTTGTTCGTTAGCTCATTCGATTTACTGTTATTAGGTTTCTTGTAGTGCTCACATGACTATGAGTTATTACTACTACTCCAAGCAGAGCCGCAACTAGATATTTTTTCACGTGGGGCAAGCCGGCATTTTGGCGCCCATTGTAATGTAGAAGCAGTTAAAGGGTGAATTCAGCGCCCGGGGAACCAGATCCACCTTCCCCCCCTCCCTAGTTGCGGCCCTGACTCCAAGTACATGAATATTGTTTCGGAAGTCCTTGAAATAAGCAGAGGATGGAAACATTCACGGTGGTAGGGAGCCAGTCTGTTCAGATGGACCACCTTGCATCTTGACGATGGGGTCTTTGGAATCCGAATTACCCCCAGAAATGAAAGTGGTTCCCCCGAACGAAATTTCGGGCTACGCCCCTGATCTCTACGATGCAGCTGTGAAACGTGGTATACTCGGTATGGCGTATTTCCCGTACCGGCAGCCGCGACTGAGCATGCGCTCAGCAGGTGGCCTTTTTCAGGGCTTTTCCAGCACACCAGTGACTTGTCTTTCCGGTTCCCACGATCGTTAGTGGCACTCAGCGCCCCCCCTCCCTCCAGTGTGGTTCTATATCACTCAAGTTACCCGCGGAACATTCCCAGATTACTTAAGTGATTCGTGACATAATTACGGATTACTTGAGTGATGCGTAGCGCAGCTCCACAACACTTAAGCAATCCGGACACATTTCCTGAGCACTTGAAGGATCCGTGAAACATTCAGACCGCTGAAGTGGTTCTGTAAGGATCATCTTCCCTATCATTAGGGAAAATGTTAGTTCAGGTGCCCACAAAGTAGCGATAGATTTTTCTCGTATTTGACGCACCGAGTAAGATGCTAATAAGAATATTGCATATTTCCATAAAGGATGGTCGATGACGTAAGCATTATCCAAACCCCCCACCTTGCCATCAAAAGTCAGCAAATCGAAAAACCCCTCCTCCCCATCGATGACGACGTAATACTTGAATGACCCCTTATGTGTAGTGCTGCCATCTGCCATCAGTTTTGCGGCGATCGTCTGTAGAATCTCGCGATTATTAGAATTAGAGAGTTTGCAAGAACGTGAGTGAGCAAAAGAGTGACTTGGAGATCGATCAAGCATGTGAATAACCAAATGAGTGGCCTACAGAGCGAGAGGCCTGGTCAGTGAATGATCTAGAGCAGTGTTTCTTAACCTTTTTTTGCCTGTGGCCCCCTTTGAACCATATTTTTTTCTCGTGGCTCCCCTGTCTTACCCACAGTTTTCAACTCTCATCTAGAAGCAAGGCAAGACACTTTATTCATATTGAAACGATTTTTTCAGTGAATTTATACTGAATGAAAATTTTGCAAAGAAAATTGGCCTCCAGACCACTAGCCTAGAATTTATTGATCTCCCCGCTAGTCCGAGTTCTATCAAGACCATCTCAATATCATGGGGGCCCCTCTCTTTCGGCAAAGTGATGCTATGGTAGTCTCATACTTTAGCTGGAAATAAACAGCCTACATATTTCCTCTATTTATTTTCAAAATTAGTTGTACTATACAAAATATCATAAGGTGGGGTCACTTATGGGCATGAAACCCCTCACAAGAGTGGGACTGACAGAGCTGCAGCCCGGGACCTAATATGGTTTTCATCATTTTTTTTTTTTCATGCAATAAATTTCATATAGGGAAGGGGGGTCCGAAAAATTTAGCCGGGGACTTGAGAAAAACCCCTTCCTAGGGAACTTCTTGCAAAATGTAGGCTGTGAGGCCTGGGTGGGTCCATGCCCTAAAGAAGGCCCTGGTTTTATGGGTGGTTTTGTTGGATTCTCTCTCTCGCTGTAAATGTTAGTCACTAATATAAAATCTTTATTTCTTCACACCTTAATTTTTCTTCTCATCTCTCCAAACCACCTGTCATGGCCCCCCTTCTCCATTTTCTTCCATGGCCCCCTTGAAGTATCCCAGTACCACAAGGGGGCCATATGACCCCCTGTTGAGAACCACTGGTGTAGAACATAGTTTCCCAACCTTTTTTGTCTCATCGCCCCCTTCTTCAGAAATTTTTCTCTCCCATCGCTCCCCAAAGCAATCTAACCCATAGAATCCCATGTTATACCCGTGGTTTCTACCGCCCCCCTGGAACATTCCATCGCCCCCCAGGGGGCGTTAACGCTCACGTTGGGAATCACTGGTGTAGAACATAGTTTCCCAAACTTTTTGTTTCATCGCCACCCGCCTCAAGCGAACCCATAGGATTCTATGTTGTACTCGCAGATTCTATAGCCACTGGACAATTCCAACGCCCACCAGGGGGAGATATTACAAGGACCGGATTAAACATAAATCAAAATAATCACGTGCTTAGGGTATCAGTACTAAAGGGCACCACAAAACATATCAAATGGTTTTTTAATGTAAATTTTTTTTTCAATATCGATCATCCGATAGATAATTGTAAGACCAATTTATTGTGTAGTTGAAGATCATTATCACAAGGATGGCACAAAAGTTGAGAAACTAATAATATGGCAAATTGGACCACATTATTTTGCTGAGTTTTTTTTACTATCTTTTCACAATTTTCATAAAGTATGCCCAGGGCTGTCTTAACATTATCATACGCCCACATACAAAGCGGTGTTTTTTGAGAGAGGCACTACTACCTAGCAGAAAATTCTTGGCCCATGCAGTAAACCAAGTTCTACAGAATAAGGACATGATTTTTGTGGGTCATTAAGTAAATCAACTGTGTAGTTTGATCTATAGAAGTAAAAGAAATGCTACCAGGTGTAAATTACAAACTTGAGAATATATCTAGAAGAAGAAATACCAAATATATAACGGTGATTAGTCAGAAATAAGATACCTACCGGCAGGGCTGCAACTGACGATACTTGGTTAACCAGGGAAACCACTCATTTAGGCACCCCCTCGTAATGCTGAAGGATAGGTTGAATGGCGTAGCCGGTCAATTTGTCGCACTCAACTTGTCGCGCTCAACTCGTCGCGGTACAAATTCGTCACAGTGCCAATTGGTCACGGTACAAATTTGTCGCAGCTCCAATTCGTCGCAATACAAATTTGTCGCAGCTCTAATTCGTAGCTGTACAAGTTTGCCGCCGTGTCAATTCGTCGTGACGTCAATTTATATATTACAGCACAGAATCAATTTTCGTCGAACCGTCGATTCTTCACGGTACATTTTCCACGCGAGCTTGTATGTAGGTTTTTGTCTTACAAGTGAAATAAAAACATGAACAAAAGTGTACACGCAGTTAACTGAAAATAATTATTTTTTGTCAATGCAGAAAGGTCATCGAAAAATTAAAATTACAATATCTCTCTCTCAATTACATTTAAAAATTTAACTGCATATAAAAGTTTGATTATATTTGAAAATTCAGTTATAAAAATTTGAAATGTTAAATAATTGATTTTTGCTGTGTTAAAATTTCAATATGATGTGGAAAAATTTCGGTTTGTATGATATTCCCCAAATTACAGTGAGCCTATCTTTAACGGTAAATTTCTATCTGCCCCATGGGCTCGAGAGTTTCTCCCCAGCCCCTTTCGAGAGTCACCAACACATTTACCATTACAGTGTCTCCATAAGAACCTGAAATATTTAATTAATTAATAATTCAATTAAATTAATATTTAATTTTCACCGTATAAGCCGCACTTCCCGCTTTTGTTGGGATTTCTATTTCTCACAGCGAAGGGAGTTGGGCGCAGATCGAGGGTAGAAATGTAGAGTGCTTATGAATGACAATTCGATGAAGTTTTCATAATGTCCATAGGATGAGCACCGACAAAGGCAATTTAATCACCAATAAGAAAGATGACTATGGGTCAGTCGCATAGATATAACCATTAATCTTATGTTTATAATCAGTCGCATATCTTTGGCTGGCTTGTTTGAATATTTTCACATAGTTTTCATTAGCGTCTAAGCTTTTGGTACAAGGTTGGTATGCTTGGTCTACATATTTCTGTTCGCAAAAACATGGACTATTGCAAAACCAAACGTGGAAATATGTTGGTTTGCGTGTGTGTTTAAAAGTTTTTCCCCCATAATCCATGTTCCGAAATTATAAAAACATTTAATGCAATTCAAAATGAATTAGACTATAATTAATTTTCTTTATTTGAGTTTTTTGTTGTATCTTAAACAGAGATGCAGGTTATATGGATGACAAAAAATAATGTAGTACTTTTTAAAATTAAATTGTTTGAATTCAATTTAAAGTGCAATAAATTGAAATCTTCTACGTATCTTTAAACAAAAGAAAAAAATTATGGTAGTTCAAAATACCATCACTTATTGTTCTATAAATCATCATCGGGTTTTTACTGCGATATTCACGTTATATAAGTGTTCAAATAAAATGATACTCAAAGCACTGAAAATAAATAAAGGTTTAGATATTGTGGAGTGTTTTTATATGTACGATACGAATTGTTTTTAAAATTAAAATTATCCTAATAAATGTAGGCTATAATCAGAGGCGGATTTATAGTTTTCCCACCTCGGGGCTATTCAAACCTTGCCTCCCTTCTTCCTTTCTAATTCATGTTCTTGATCACCAATTACTTAATTTTGGTCACGCCCTTTCACTTGAACTTGTCATCTTGGGATAATGCCCGCATACCCCCTCCCCACCTAGGAAATATACCTCTAAACATAATCTTACATTGTCTGTTAATGTTAATTTACTTGTATTGTAAGAAGAAATTTTTACTAATCGTTGACTGGAGCCGTATGAGTGTCATGTACATGAAGTTACATACAATGGGCTAATTAAAAGTCTGATTTCATTCTTTTTACTCGATAGTTGTTACTTTAGAGTTGGAAAAAAAAAAAAAAAAATCAAAAATCGATTGACATTTGCAGTGGTGTCAGAGACAGAGATGCTGTTGGTGCCCAGGGTACTTTATGGAATGGGTATGAGCACCCAGAGAAATGATTCATAAATCAAAATTTCCTACTTCAAGATCAAGACAAGAACCCACAAGTTCCAAAACTTTCGGCATCCTTGGTCAGTCAAAGGTGTCGACATGAAACATTGAGGAGGTGGGGGAGGGGCTGAAAATCGCCATTCATTCCGTTTATAAGGGACTCAAGCCTGTACTCAGGAGGCGAAATGGTGCATTGCATTGTATATTCATGAGTTATTGCAAGGGCGTAGCCAGGGGGGGGGGGACTTGGGGGTCTGGTCCCCCCCCCCCGAAATGTGAGAAAATGACCGAAAAAAGGGAAAAAGATGGCCAAATCCATTGTTCTGTCACTTTGGTCCCCCCCCGAAATGAAAGTGGTCCCCCCCCCCGAACGAAATTTCTGGCTACGCCCCTGAGTTATTGGAGTTTGGGGGGGGGGCTCAAATGGCATCAGCCCCCAGTTTCTGGTGCCTATGGTCGGAGTGTTTTAATATTATTTCGGTGTGATAATATAAAGTGATTTGAAATGTACATTGCATTGTAAAAAAATAATTTGAAAATAATGCTTTTCGCAGCTGTTACACATAAAACTTAGATACATTGTCATAAAAAATTCCTTAAAGATATATTCTCTGCATGGATACATTTAATAGTGAATTACGGAAATCGTGCTGGGGGGCCACATTAATCGCAATTTATTATCTAGATGTGCACCCCCCCCCCCCCAACGCCCCTCGCTGCAAGAAATGGAAATCCCTACAGAAAGCGGGAAGCGCGCCCTATACAATGGAAACTAAATTTTCAAAATTTATTTGATCCCAATTTATTATTTGGGTGAGCTCCCAACGCCCCTCACTGCGAGAAATGGAAATCCCGACAGAAATGCTACTTATATGGTAAAAATTAAATTTTAAAAATTTATTGGATCCCAATATATTGTCTTGGTGAACGTTCTAATGTTCCTCGATGACTTCAATGAATACTTTCCTTCATTTGTTAAAAATTAAAACAGATGGGAAGGGGGAATATTTCCAATGAATGAGAAAAAAAATTATTTCCATTTTTTACGCCTAAAGCAACTACCCTATTTATAAGATCACAACAAACATATGAATTTTAAAACAATTCAAATTGTCGCGACGAATTGACAATACAGCGACGAAATGAGTCTGCGAAAAATTTGTACCGCGATGAAATGAGCCTGCGACAAATTTGTACCGCGACGAGTTTGTAGCACGACGAATTTACGCTGCGACAAATTGAAAGCGACGAATTGTCCCGCGACAAGTTGAGCGCGACAAATTGACTTAGACCCGTTGAATGGTGAAATTTGCGCCCCCTTTTGTGATGCGCACACGGCACCAGACCCACCTGCCCCCCCCACTACTTGTGGCCCTGCATATTGGTAATATTATGGCTGTTCTAACATCCAATGGTTTCTCCTTGGAGTGTTGTTACAGCCTTTATCTCATCAACCGTTCGTCGTAGTGGTATGATTCTAATTTTAAAAATTCTCAAAATGTGACCAGAAATCACTCTGTACGAGTTTTGAGGATGAAAATACTGTGTGCACAAAATAAAAAAATTAAATTTTTTAACGACCCGCCCCCCTCTAACTTCCAATTAGACAGTTGTTGCTCTTTCTCTTCTGAGCTCAACAAACAAATAGCATGTTTTTAACTGCATTATTCCCTGAGATATTTAAATTCAAAAATCGAAGGCAGGCCCGGGCTTAGGGGAATTTCACGGCCCAGTGAAAAAAACATTTTTGCGGCCCCCTCTAAAAAAAATTTATGTAGTTGCTCCCCGACTTACAAACTTTTAGAGTTACGAGCGTAAATCTTGAAGGGAAAATTTTTTCCACGAAGAACGCATTCTATTACTCATTTTTTTCCATTATTTCAGGAACGCGTTGATAGTTTGGATCGTAATCAAACACGGTCCATTGAGAGGGAATGACATTTAAATAAATTTTACAAAATTCATAAATTATTGATAATAATTAGCGGGTCCACCTGCTGACACTTCATCGTGGCTCGAACCATATTGAACAGACATAAATTTTCGTCGTACTTTTAAAGCGCTTCATCATCTCAAATATACGTTACAATTCGATTACTTTGATCATTTTTCGAATTTTTTATTGCTGTTTTTGTATAATCAATGTAAATGAATAGAAGTAAAGGAATCAAGTACTGGAATTCCATGGCCACACAAGGGTGGGGCTGACAGGCAGGATCGTCTTAAGAGACATCATGGGGCCCCGAGCCAAGGGATTTTTTGGAGGTCCTACCTGAAAAATTCTCGAAAACTTACGTCTCGTTTTTCTGAGGCACCTCTTCTCTTAAGGCCCTTCGGGCACGGCCCTGGCCGGGGGAGGCATGCGTTAAGACAGCACTGCCTAAGGTTCGCACCATGCATCCTCATTTTTTAGTTTTGAATCTGGTAACCCTATCTGAAGACCACATAATCCGTGTTTTCACTTATTTGTTTGATCATCAATATTGTCCGAATTTTTTTGTAGAAAGAAATAATTGTTTTTTCTACATAAAATCGATTATTGCAAATGTACGAATTTTGTTACCGAAATTTTCGTCTCATAAAAAAATTTTATGTTAAAAATAACAAGGAACACACTCTCCCTCTCTTTTCATCATCACATGAGTTGCCTGAAATTTCGAGATTTGATGGCAGCACCAATAGTATATAAATCAAGCCTCCATCGAGCTTATATTACTGGGGAGCGGGGGCTAACCAATACCTTCTAAAGCTTGCTCTAGACGGTGTTGGGCTAACGGACTGGTGTCAACGGTCCCCCTCTTGGCAGTGCTGAGAACTAGAACTCCTTAGGGGCCGTTCAAGTATTACGTCATCATCGATGGTGGGGGGGGGGGGGGGGGGTTCCGATTTGCTGACTTTTCATGACAAGGGGAGTAGTGTACGCGGCGCTTGACCGCGATAATGCCAATGTCCGCCGCTAGATGGCGCCACCAGAAATGTTCCCGATTTTTCGCGCGTTTTTGATCGACTTCCTTTTTTAGCCGAATTTAGCACCAGATCACCTGTCGGATATATTTTCAGGATCTCGAACCAGACTACCTGTCGACCGTATTTATTTTCAAAATGGCGGTTGGTCTTATTTATTTGGAAAAAAACTTTTTTCAATACCCTATCGGGATTCGAACCCATGACAACCGATAAACTATTTCGTTCTCCAGGTTAGTGTGCTAACCACTGAACCCAATAGACTTGCTAGACAGAGGCCTTATGAAATAAGTATATAAAAATAATAAAACGTAGAACGTTTAAGGAAGTGTATTAAAGAACGTCGCTCCTAATTTTGATGTGCCTATGATCGACGATCGTCCACGGAGTTATTGGTGAAAAGTGCGCATATTGTGAACCATATCTACTGTTTTTCAATTATTTTCCACGAACCATTTTTATTTAAATACATTTTTAAAAATTTTCTCAAGATGGTCGATCACGTGACCCACGTTGATGACGATACTAGATGGCAGCACTACCGATATTTAACTTCCGTGAAAATTATTCACTATGTCGTTATATAAAAAAATTTATGAAATGTCGTCCCGATTTTCTCTTTGGACATGAAGCTGTATTAGAAATGAATTTAAAAGAGAAAAAATTAAGTCGCCAAATTACGGCGAAAATGTCAATTTTGGCACCAAACTCTCTAGCTGTTTTCAAATCTCAAGTTTGAAAAGATATAGTTCGTTTGTGGTTGATGATGATGCTAATTAACCACTAGTGTTCAAATTATGCTGCTTCGAGAAGAGCCTTTTTATTAAAAAAATATCCAAGTTAATCAAACATGATTAAAAAAAAACGCTCACTTTCCAAGCGTTATTATTTTTACCCATCGTCTTTGGATCTTTAAGAGATTAGATACCAAAAATATGCACAAAAAAAAAACCACACACAAGTTTTCATTGTCAACATTTCTATATTTCCTTCCATAACGAAACGAGATTTGTAACTACACCCTTAAAAAGCTTATTCTTTAGACATCACTTCTTATACCACATAAATAAGAAAGATATTGTGTCTTCCCGCACTTTATTATTTTATTTCTATTTTAGTTTTTCATTATGTCACTTTATTCATGGCTTTTATTTTATTCACTTCAAACACTTAAAAATTTATTTATTTCACTTTATCAAACTTATTCTATATTTAATTATTCAAACTTTTATTCAAAAATGTTTAATATTTTCTTTATTTTATTATCTTTTTCATTTCGTTTATTTTTAATCATTCAAAATTTTATTTTTTAATGTTTCATCGTTTATCTATTTGATTTTATTATCTTTGTGTGAACATTTTATTTTCATTGATATTATTTTTTAAATTTAAACCTACTTTTAGTTTTTCATTATGTCACTTTATTCATGGCTTTTATTTTATTTTTTATTCACTTCAAACACTTAAAAATTTATTTATTTCACTTTATCCAATTATTCTCTATTTAATTATTCAAACTTATATTCGAAAATTTAATTTTTTCTTTATTTTATCTATTTGATTTTATTATCTTAGTGTCATAATTTTATTTTCAGTGCTAGCTTATTTTTTCATTTTTAGTTTATTTTTATATTACATTCACAACCACTTAAAAATTATTTATTTCACTTGTTTTAGTTCACTTTATTTCCATTGATATATATATATATTTTTTAATTCAAGCCTTTCCAACTTATTCTATATTTAATTATTCAAACTTTTATTCAAAAATTTTAATTTTTATTTATTTTATCTATTTGATTTTTATTATCTTAGTGTCATCATATTATTTTCATTTCGTTTATTTTTCAATCATTCAAAATTTTTTTTTTTTTTAATGTTTCATCGTTTATCTATTTGATTTTTGTTATCTTTGTGTCAACATTTTATTTTCTTTATGTTTTTATCGTTACTATCCATCTATATATCGTTTTTTCATTATCTTCGTTATTTTATTTTTATTTACTTAAAAGTGTTTATTTTGTCGTTTGAAGATTTTACATTTCTTAAATAATATATTTTTTAAATTAAAATGTCATGTGAATAAATTTCACGCGTAGTTCAAAAAATGAGACAGACTACAAGTTTATACAGTTCAAATATTTATTCATATCAAGATATCGATAGCATGCTCGATAAGTTTATACATTTGTCTGGAATTTAAATTAATTCCTTTTATCGTCGGTGTGTTATTGACAAAAACACGAATGTCATAAATTGTATTACATTTCGTGAAAAAAACACCATCACCAAGAGGTTGGGAACGAGAACAGTTTCCTCTAAATTTGAAGCTGGGGTCGTCGTACACATTCAACGCAAGGCTAGATAACGTGATAATCACGGACACAACGATGATCCCGATCAAGGCTTTCCCGGTCTCTTCACGGCTAAAAAATTTTCTCTGGGCCGTCACAGCGCTATCCTTTGATACGTCTTGCATAACTCTGCACGTATCACGATCTCCACTGGAAGTGACAAATGCTAGCGGGATTTCAGCAATTAATATGCTTCAGTATGAGAAATCGACGTGGTCTTTCTAGTGTTAAATTATATTTACGTTGAATTGGGTGTGAAAACCGTGTCTCTGACATGTCTCAATGAATAAAATTTTCATAACTTAAGAAAATATTCATTTCCTGGCGTTTTATGAAATATGAATGTTTCTTACATTTCTGCTGAAAATATTTCTAATGTTTATCAATCCGGAAGGTTACTTCGGCTTACGTACTATGAAATATTATATCTATATGTTTATTCGAGTTTTTTTTTTCATGAATTTTATGTTCCTTAGCAGACATTGTTATAACGAGAGGCATGTTTTTTCGAATAGTGATGAGAATAACAAAAGGCTAAAAATAAACTACGGTATCCGATATGATGGGTGTCAACTAAAGAGTGGACACGACATTTTAACTTTTATTCTTTCTCGCACCATTTTTCTCAGAAGCATGTGTGTATTCAATATCCGAGATTCTCCGTATCTATGGCACGGAAAAAACATCTGAAAAGACACTAGTGGGTTATAAAGGAGGTACCTGTGAGGCACAGCTCTTAAACGGTTTAGGGATACCGGCCCTTAACATTGAGAGATTCGGCTGTCCAAAGGCCACCCTGCTGAAAAAGAAGGTTATGAATATCGAGACCGGTGAACCCTGGCGTCTGGCAACATCGATGAGCTGTGGTCATCACATCGACGGGGAGCGACATCACTGCCCATTGGATGAGGTTTATTTGTATAAATCCTGGATAGCATCAGCCCTGGGTGTGAACTATAGGACGCTGTATGAAATCAGCCTATGAAAGCATGGTGTCATATTATTAAGTTTTTTTTTTAATAGTTAATTATATCTTTTCTTGAAATAGAACTATTTTAAAATATATCATACACAGAAATAACGGCTTTAAATTTTAGTCTTATCAGAACGCTCTCAATAAGCTTTGAAAAAAAAAAAATCGAACGTCTTCTTAAATTAAAACAGTAGAAGCTTTGACTGAATTTGTATGACGTATTGTTTCAAAATTTTTTTAAAACGATTGTTTATCGAGTTTTTCACTCGTAATAGTATATATATATATATATATATATATGTATATATTTTAATATTGATTTCACCTATATAGAATGTAAATCAATATACATTTTTAAAATTGAGTAGTCTTCTCATGCATATGAGATTTTCGGTCAGAAAATGGGTTATTACGGCCCTGTCTTTCAGCTGTTAATATATCTGTTTTAAAAATATTAAACTTAAATACACAAGCGTCGCCTGCTAACCTGATATTATTTTTTCTTGTATCGCTGTAGAACTACTACCCTGGTCATGACGGCTGCTTCCCTCGGTCGGAGAGAAAGCTTGCTTCCTTTTTTTTCTTTTTTTTTATCTGTTTATTGTTTTTTTTTTATCTTGCCGTATATCAGTCGCTCTTCCCCCATGTATATACCCCCCTTTTTTTATGAATAAATTTTTATTACCTTTCTCTAAAAATGGTCTTTAGTGTTATTTTGTGTTTTTTATCTAGGTATTTAACACTATGTAGTGTGTGGTGTATGTAGTAACATTTTTAAAAATCACTCGTATTTTTACTGAATCGATTTCAACAGGGAAAAATAATGTCAAGGGGGGAAAAATATGTTTTTTATCGTAAGGAGGGTAAGCCGCTATAAGTACCAAGTCGTTGACATGAAAGCTATATACGTATTTTTTTTATTATTATTTTGTTTATTTTATAAATATTTTATTTATCCCTTAATTGCAATGTAATTTTTTAATCGTCGGTACAGGCATTTGTCTCGGTTATGTTTCTCATAAATACCCTTCAATTTTTTTTTTTTGTATGTATAAAAAGAATAAATTTAATTTCATTTGAAATAAGAGTTTGTTAAAATTAGTAAAAGATAGTAAATTGAATGAGAGAAAACCGCTGAGAATTCGTTCATCTCGAGAAATTGAATATGTCGGAATTAAGGACTGGAAACCAAATGGCAGAGCTGATGACGAAATTTTGCTGGGAAGAAGGGGGGGTCACCGTTTTGCTGACTTTTGCTGACGGGGGGGGGGGGGGTCAAAAATGGTTAAAAATTTGCTTACGTAATACTTGAACGGCCCCTTAATACACAGGCTGACGCATGCGCCATTCTGGTCCTCGGTAGCGCCCTGCTCAATGTTATCTTACGGTAGGATCCTTAGGACGTCTTCCTTTTTTTGAAGTCGACTTACCGAGAATGGTATCCCAAAACATTTTTCTTCGGAAGATCACGTGACTCGGAGAAAACAAACAATACCCCCCCCCCCCCCATTATTTTCTTATGGCATCTGCAGGAATTTAAAACAATAAATGAAAGAAAAATAATTCCAGCATCGATGAGATAATTCGAGAATTAATGAAAGAAAATATTCTAGAATTAATGTATAAGAGATATAGTTTCAGCATTGATAAAAGTGATTATTCTAAAGTTAATGAAAGAGATAAATAATAAAATTAATGAAAGATAATTCCAGAATGAAGGAAAGATAATTCCAGAATGAAGGAAAGATAATTCCAGAATGAAGGAAAGAGATAATTCCAAAATTAATTAAAAAGAGATAACTCCTAAAATTAATGAAAAAGAAATAATTCCAGCATTAATAAAAGAAATAATTTCAGCCTTAATGAAAGAAATAATTTTAGCATGAATGAAAGAAACAAATCCAGAATTGATCAAAGCAATTATTCCAGAAGAAATGATAATTAATAAAGGAAATAATTCCAGAATTAATGAAAGAAAATTCAAGAAATAATGAAAGAAAATTCAAGAAATAATGAAAGAAAATTCAAGAAATAATGAAAGAAAATTCAAGAAATAATGAAAGAAAATTCAAGAAATAATGAAGGTAGTAATTCCAGAATTAATGAAACAAATTCAAGAAATAATGAAAGAAAATTCCAGAATTAATGAAGGAAATAATTCCAGAATTAATGAAGGAAATAATTCCAGAATTAATGAAGGAAAATTCCAGAATTAATGAACGAAAATTCCGGAATCGATGAAAAAAAATTATTCCACATTAAGGAAAGAAATTATTCCTCGTTAATGAAAGAAATGGTTCCAGTATTAATGAAATAAATAATTTATTCTTTTTTTACCTTTAGATGAGTTCTCTGTCCTTTGTTTTAATCTTTAAAAGCAATATTTAGAGACCGAACTGTAGATTTTTATGAGCAAATTGTCAGGCGGAACTTTGTTTTCACCGACTCGCGTGACTTCCTTGCATTTGATGTCGCTGCCGCCGCGGCGGCTGGTTGTTCCCTCCAGTAATATAAGCTCGATGTAAACCTCAGAATCTGTCGTCTGCTTCTCTCCAGGTTCTTTGTTTTGGGCGTCTCCTTGTGTCCTGAAAAAATTACTGAACTGGCAGGTAGAACTTCCAGTTCCGTTTGTGAGCTTACCTTGTAGGGAACCGAACAAACCGACTTCTTGTCTGTCGTCTGCTCATTAAGAGGTTCTTTGTTTTGGACGGCTCCTTATGCTCATATAAAATAACCGAACGTATAGTTTAAATTTCCAGTTCAGTTTACGAGCTTTGTTTATAAGGAACTGAGCGGAATAAAGAATATAGTTTTTTTACTTCTCACTTCATCATCACCACATGAGTAACTTTTAAATTTGAGATTAGATGGCAGCACATTACTAGAAAGTGGAGTGTGGAAAAATTCACTTTTTACGATCTTACCTGTTGTCTGCTTGTGTGGAGGTCCTTTACCTCCACATGGATGTCTCCTTCGGTCTTGAAAAAATTACTGAACTGGAAGTTTGATCTTTCAGGTCAGTTTATAATAAGCTTTGTTTATAAAGAGCAAAGCTGAATGAAGGATTTAGTTTTTTATACCTGAGCTTCGTCATCACCACATAAGGCACTTCTGATTTTGAAAGTAGGTCGCAGCACCACCATATTTTTAAAAAGGAATGTCTTAAAGTATTCTAGAGTATTAAATGAATTTCAATTCCCTTAAAATTGTTAGCGCCATTGTGAATTCGCTGCAAAATTCTACAAGGCAAAAAAAACTACTATTGTCGGACGGCTTAACGTTTCGAGTCACCCGGTATATACGTGACTCATTACTTCCTAGATACAATATCTATAGGACGCACTGGCCTAGCGGGAAGACTGGATGCATTTATCGCACCCACGCCCTGCAGCAGTGGTCGCTAAAGCTGGGATCTTTCTTGGGGCCTGAGAGGCCATATTTTTCACTGGTCCATCGGTAAAGAATTAATAGTATGGAAAAAAACAAAAATTATAAGAAACTAGACTGAAGCCTTTCAGCCCCCACAGAAGCCCATAGGCTGAGATAAACTTGGAAGTCTGGGGGGCACGATGATGATGTCAATTCATATGTACATATATGCATTAGATCAGTCGACTCCACTGTAGTGATGGGAAGCGGGGTGTGTCCGGTCATTCAATGTTCAATGTCTTAAGTAAAGTCTACGCTGCCGCCCGAGTGAACCGCACCCCTTGCAGCCTCGCTGAAGCCGCCCCTGTCCCAATACATTATCACACAGCAATGTAGTTTTAAAAAATTTTAAATTTTGCGGGTATTTTTCCTTATGTATGATTTGGTCTCTTGGAGTTCGTTATAACTGAAATAACTGAATTCGACTTTTTCTTTTGCAGAGGCAATGTATTGGCACCCCCTTTCAAAATTCATAAAAAATACCCCAGAGCAATCATTCTCTATTAGATTTTTATAAATATATTCCCCATCAGACCACTCAGTGCTGGCTGAAGATTAGCTTCGTGCTAAACTGGATGGCTATCCGTCTGTAATTGCATGAAAACGATGGGGTTTTTTTAAAAAGATTTCTTTTTTCACCCATCTACTTCTTGGATTACATTTACTACCAGCACTCAAAAGAATGTCAATGAATGGCCAACAAATCTTTGTCTGCTTTCTTTATGGCAGTCTTCGAACACACAATTTTCTGTCTTTACAAATACTCCAGTTTGCTTACACCTCTTCTATAGTTTGTGTCAGGGCCTACTGTCACCCCCCAAGTCGTAAAACCACCGAGATTACATGAACCACTTTTATTTCCTTCCTCATGTTAATGTTACTTGAATAGGGGAAAAATTGCGAAAAAAGATATTCTATGCATTTGTTTGGAATTAAATTTTTTTAGTCAGAGTGACTGAAAAAAATTTAATTTCACAAATTTCTTCATGGCCCCCGTATCAGTAGCCGTGGCTCCCCTTTTGCAAGATTTTCATTCGTGCCCCCCTGGAATATCCTAGGGCCCCCGGTTGAGAACGACTGATCTAGAGCGTGTGCAAGCATGTGAATGACTGAAAGAGCGGCTTTAGAGCAAACATTCTCAACCCATGGTCCTCAGAATAATCTAATGTAGCCCGCGATTTCAAACGTAATTCAGTAGAAGTTAACAAGTGCCAGAATACCAGATCACTTAAGCGGCCTGCGGCACATTTACAGGTCAGTGATGGAGAATTCACAAATTACTGAAGTGTTGTTCCAGATCACTCAAGTGGCCCTCACATATTCTTATTTCAATTAAGTGGTCTCTGGTACATTTTCAGGTCACTCGAGTGACCGAAGACATTTGACCACTCTAGACCAGTGTTTCTCAACCTTTGGAATCTCGCCGCAAGGTTGATTCCTTTTTCCTGATTGGAAGGCCTGGGTATGCACAAGATTAATGGGAAATGATAAATTTAATAAGTCCAATATTAAACGCTTGTTATTTGCCCTATCGTCATGCTTAGGTGTCCGTCTAGATCAGGCATCTTCAATCAGTTCCTTGCGAGCACCCAGAGTGCTCAATGCTCGTGCCCGATTTGGTGCTCACGAGCACTTCATCTAAAGACCTCTGGTATAGATCGCTTGTAACCGCATTCCAATGGTTATCTTTTGTCAGCCTACCTCCCTTGGGTAATTCATGGTTCATCGGCGGCTTTCTAAGAAGTTTGGCAGTTTTTCACCATATAAAAGAACCACTTTAAAGCATAGCGAGTGGGGACTTGGGGGTCTGGTCCCCCCAAAATGTGAGAAAATGACCGAAAAAAGGGAAAAAGATGGCCAAATCTATTGTTCTATCACTTTGGTCCCCCCCGAACGAAATTTCGGGCTACGCCCCTGGGTAAACAATGGATTTGTGTGCACAAATCCATATTTTTCAATCGCCACGAAGCTCCTAAGAACTCTGACGAACACTTTTGGAAGCACTGTGGTACTCCTTTAAATTCGGCCTGAAAGTTATGTTGCAAAAGAATGAATGGTGAAAGAATTCGATGTCGGTCTTGAACTCTCTCGTTCTGTCGCATGCGTATACTGTACGATTTCGTCGTTCGCTGTAACTAGTCGGTAAAGATCAACGCGATCAAAATAAAAAAAAAATGGATAATTTAAAAAAAAAAAATTCTTTCCCCAGGGGAAAAAATTGGTGCCCTTTCACCTGTCCTCCACAAGGGTGAGGCTGACAAAGCTGTAGCCTTAAGGTACCGGACAATCACCATTGTTTTTTCATGCTATAAATTTACTGCAGAGCCCCCATCCCCCCTCAGTGAAAACTCTGGCTTGCGGACCCACCAAAGATCCAACAGCCCTGCTCCATTATGTGGGGGTAAGATCATGTCCTTTCTACAGAAAACCAATATTGTTCCCAAGAGGACTCCCTACTGCCATGGTCTATTACAGTTCCCCTCCTTCTCTAGGAATTATCACATGATCTTGAGTACACTGCTTTAGGGGGGGGGGAATGTTACAAATGTTGAAAGGTGCAGTCAAGCAAAAAAAGAAAAGCTTTTTTGTTCATCCAGTCTAAATAGCTTTTTGCCCCAACTACATTATATATATACTTTATATAGTCTGCTTCAATGTAGGGTGGCTACATATTGGCATTATTCTTTTCTGTTGCTACTCACCCATCCATCCCCACCCCCAGAGAGAAACATGAGTTTCTGCCATCCACCACTCAGCAGTGTACAGTGGGAGGATGTTATAGGTCTATGAACAAAATATCAAAAATTGATATTTGCAACTGTTGAAGTATGCTAGACTTCGATTGTGGAATGAAAAATGTTTGTATAGGTGGGAACATCTTGATTTAAATGAAATTCCTGATGCATTTCTAAAGACTTAGATTGTTAAGATGAAACTACAGTCTAATTTGCTTATAACAAACATGGGTATTATAAATTTTCATATGCAACATCTTCCATGAATTTCGTCTTGCTTATCAAACCAGTACAGACAAAGTTATAACAAACATTTTTGTTTTTAGAAAATTTGACTGTACCTACCATGCATCTGAAGAAAAATATATTTTTACATGCTGTTAGATTATACAAGCTGCTAAAATGTATATGTAATACACCACTTTTGACATTTTCGTAAATGTGGAAAGAGATCAATATATTTCTCTACCAAATAAAACTCGATCATATAAATTATTAAAAAAAAACCCATCAAAACAATTTTATTGCTTAGTTAAAAAAAGTAACAAAACAGATCAAAACAATTATTCCGAACAGTTCAAACAAAACAAACTGCCTTAGGATAATTGTTACAATCTTATTATGGACAACTAAATCATTTCACTCGAGTAATTCAAACTAATCTGAGCATTCCAAGTGGTTATTGTATCAAAGATTTTAAAAACAATTTTTCAATAATCAATTGAAATGAGCACCATTTTGAATGCAATGGGAATACAAGCGCAGTTTAAGCTGGTAATGCATACGATACAAATGAATAAAAGTCAACAGAATTCAATAACAGTGATCTCTCACTTATGTGTCAATGCAACGGAATAAGGAAGAAAACAAATGCATATGTGAGAGAGGTGTATATGTGAATAGCATTATTTTGCAATATCTTTGACTGGGAGTGCAGAAAATAGTCTTATAATCAAGGCAAGGATGTTGATAACATTTGAATTTTTTTGCATTTTTTTTGGCACTTTCACGATATTTTTTCACTTTTTAAATTTTAGACAATGGACAGAATTGAAAAATTATAAGAATACTGATTGTGTGCACTGAGCACTTATAAGAAAATATGCTTAAATTTCTTGGAAAATAATAATAGAAAACATTTTCTGGCTTTCCAACCATAGGCATATACAGGATTTACTCAGGGTAGGGGATTTCATTTTCACTGCAAAAAAAAAACCACTACCCCCCCCCCCCCCGCCCAATATTCCAGTCAAAGCACCATATATAGCAACAGGGCCCCAGACTGGTGTCTTTCGTGGATACCTAGTGAGATTCTTCACAGGCTGCTCAATTGTTAATTTATTGTGCGAAAAAATAGAAAAAAAAGAGAATCATATCTCAGGCCCCCTTGTCAGCCCCCAGCCTTGTAGGGGGCTATAGCATAGCACAAGCCTGTAGTCAGAAACTTCGTTCAGAGGGGGACCACTTGCATTTCAGTCAAGGAGGCACCAAAGTGGTCAAACATTTGGCCATCTTTCCCCCCTTTTTTCAGTCATTTTCCCACATTTTGGGGGGGGGGGGCACAGACCCACAAGTCCCCCTTCTCACTACGGCCTTGGTGTAGTGCCAGTGTTCTTTTAAAATGGGTTCAACACTTAAGGTCCTTGAAAACTGATTCATGAATTTAAACTCATTAATAAGGAAAAATTGTTATTTTTATAAAATTTAAAAACATTTAGAAAAAAAATTTACACAATTTTAAATGCTATAAAAATTTAATTCTTAGGGTAAAAACATCCAGGCCTTGCTTATAACTCAGAGAAACCTATAAGTGAGAGATCAGTGTAGTTATGTAAACACAAAATACAAACTTTCACAATTATTACCATAGACTTTCACTTATCCGGCCATGCGCTAGTCCGGCCTGTCCAGTAAACCAGTGTTTTAAGGCAGTTTTTTTTTCCATTATACAACAGAAAAACATGTCACTGAATGTCTTGCACCAAATTTTATGTTATTTAAATAGGATTTTTTAAATTAATTCCAGTAATCCGTCAATTTTGGTAATACAACATACCCTAGGCTAATTTGTGTCAAATTAGAGAGAGTTTACTGTACTTCAAAGCATGCAATTTTGCAGTCGATATATTTTTCAGATCAAAACACAGCATGGCGAATAAAAAAATAATCACACTTAGTCATTTTTCTTCCCAATTTTTTTGTAACACAATTATTTGAAATACTCAATATCTAACGGTTATGGTAGCTAAAAGAATGAATTTAAATGGAGGTGGAGACAATCACCTTTGCTTTGTAACACAATTGCTTTCTAGACACATCGTTCTGGATCTGCGCCCGCATTATTTTGAAACAAAAATGGGCATATATTTCGATAAGGAATCTATGAAATCGCTCTTCATACACGATACCAAATATAAAATACAAGTGCCCCAACCCCCAAATAATGGACCTGGATCTTTGATTAGGCTAGAAATAGATGTTCAGATATTACATGGTCTTGTAAAAGTGATATCATGAACTATGTATGTCTTAATTTGTGATAAAAAATTCCAACAAAATATTAGAGTATGTGACATTTATTTAGCCAAGTATAAATAAAAATTAACATTTAAATCAGGGGTGGCCACCCCATGGCAAGCCATCATCTTAAGAATGGCAAACAAATGCTTTCCGTAAATTAAAAAAATTCCATTCCCCTTTTCAATCAAAGAAATTCTCTATAACTTTTAAACAGTTCTTTTCTTATGAACGATGGCCTTGTAGGCTGCCAAACCATTATTTAGAATCGTAGGTGCTCTTAAAATAATAATGTGATGACTTTCTATTCAGTATTTCATCTTTGGATGTAATTGCTGGACATCCAATGTGTACGAGATTCAGAATCGTCCGCATGAGGGACATACATTGTACTCATGGTGGGGGGGGGGGGGGCACTTAAACATTCTGAGTCCTCAGGTACCAGTATCTATGCCCAACCAACATGGTACAGGTAAGCATTTTCACAAAAATAAGAGGACAGCCGAACAATATTTTGCAGGACAATGCTCATGTCCCATAAAAACAGGATGCATTGTCTGCGAGTTACAATTCATAGAGTGACACGCACATAGAAAATATTCCTGATTGTGGCACAGCTTGGGAAAAAGGTTGGCCACCCAACTTAAATGAGAATGAGAGAATATATAGCACCAATTTTTATAAAGAGGTAACCCAGATTGTTGCACAAAATCAGAATATACAAATCCCCATTCCATGATAAAGGAAGCTTTGAATTAGAGAGCAATGTTTCTTTGTCATGGTCGATAAAATTAGCATAGTAATTGAACAAGGATAAACATATATACATTTGGAAGAGAAAATAAACTTTGCCCAATAATACTCAGAAATCACCATCGAAAAAAGCAAATACATGGTGGGCGAAGCTTATTTACTCTTCCATATTTTTGATGGTGACAGGTCTATCATCAGTGTATTTGCCCTTTTTTCATTGGTGATTCCTGAATATATATATTCATAACAATCATACTAGATGATAAAAATTCCTTTTACTTGATTTGCACTTCTCCGAAAAAAATATATCACCATATCTTGTAACATCAAGCTCATTCATTAAAAAAAAAAATTAAGCAAAAGAAATTGACCAGTTTGTAAAACCTTCAGATAACTCATACACTCCAAAGGTAATATCTTCAAAATACATACACAAATCCAACCAAAAATTTCAGACTATTCACGAGAAATATACAAAATGCCCACAAAGCTATTAAGATAAGTAAACAGATAGTTGAATTGTGATAACATTTAAATCACAATAAAGAACAATATATTTAAGGATCAATCAGATCATAACTATTCCAATAGAACTCTTTAAACTTTAGATTATAGGATTATAGTACTTAGCGATTATCTCGCATATAGATTCTGAATGATACGAACAATTCTATAAATATATCTTTCACATTCTGCAAAGATTACAGGATCTTACTCCGGTATAACTCAGTAATAATTGAAGAAAAAAATTATTAAACTTCAGTATCTAGACAAATATTGCATTAAGTTAATAATGAACGATACTAGTAATTTTTTTGATAATCTAATTTTTCTAACTATAGCAAATTCATAGGTTACAGAGAAATGTATATAATCCATTAAAACCCAGCCAAAAAAAAAAGAATATTGAATAAATCACATCTTTGCTCACAAAACATTCTATTGGATACAAACAAAATAAAAACGATAGCGAAATAGATATGCTTGTAAAGCAAATCTGTACTGAAAAGCATCAGGCATCTGGTTTTTTAAACAGTTGTGCAGAATATGAATATGAGCATGATAATGAGGGGGGTGTTCTGTCAGGTACTGTGTCATTTATACTATACTTTCAGAGGATGAAATTTACCATTTATATTTCTCGTGAAAAAATACTGTCTAACTCCATAGGAGGCACTTCGATACAGACATGGAGAGCTATTCAGCGCAAAAGAATGCGAAAAAGAACGAAAGATCAACTAGTGCATTCTGGGTGATAAGTCAAGCTTCAAGAAAAGTATTTAGCATAAGCTTTCCTCTCTTTAGCTTTATATGCTTGGACTTCACCTCTCACAGCTGCCAGTTCTGCCACTATTGCTAAAACAAGAAGCACATTTTGTAGGTTTATTTAAAACTAAAATAAATACATTTTTAAAAACTGAATAATGTACGAACTCTAGATTAGTGTTTCCCAATCTTTGATGTTCAAGACCTCCTGTAGTGAAGGCCAATGCTCCGTGGATCCTTTGTAGTGTCAGAACACTGATTTCAACATCAACCTCCCATAAAATGTGAAATATACTTTTTTATATGATTTGCAAACGGTTTCCGGGTTATTAGGCCATGGTCCAGGAGATTTTCTTCTTGACATTTCGCCCACATCTGAGGCAGGCATCATCTGAGGTTATTTGGACGTAAGTCTCTGCGGCAAGCGAGAAAGGCTTCGTACATCTACTGTCATCGACTTGTTCTCTATATGCATTTCTGAGACTTGACCGGCCGCAGAAGAACCGCATTGGTTGGCTTGTGTGGATGTGTTGTGCGCCGATTGGCTGCAAGTGGTGTCTGGAGACGATTGGCTGTCGAGGTCATTTTCTCTCTGGCATTCATCGGGGGCACATCTCGACTCTCTGTGCCGCTGAAGTACCGGGACCCAAGTGGGATGCACCTTCATCGTCTCCTCCTTTCGATTCATGTTGTGGTGCTTGAATATCCAAATAACCTCAGATGATGCCTGCCACAGATGTGGGCGAAACGTCAGGAAGAAAATCTCCTGGACCATAGCCTAATAACCCGGAAACCGTTTGCAAGTCATTTAACGCCGGCCATGAAAGCCTCAGACAATACTTTTTTATAATTTGCAAATCATAAAGAAATTGGATAAATTACAATTTGATAGTATAAAATGTGCCATTCATTGTAATATGTAAATGAAAATGATCTCGCAGAACCCATACAAAATACTCATGGACCACTAGGGGTTTGCGGACCATAGGTTGGGAAACACTGCCCTAGATTTTATTTTACTGGAATGATTTTTAAGGATTTTATGATTAGCATAAGTATAAAATTGAAACTAATCAAACATTTAATCATTAATTTTCACATGATCAACAGTTGTTTTACTTTTAAATTTTATCTGAAAATATGTTAAATTTACTTGCATTCTGATTAGCATTTCTCTCTCGCATGCATGCATGCACGAGTGCATACGAACATAAAATTCATAAAAAATAATTAAAAAAATGCCTTTTTTGTATGAAAATATTTTTTAAAAATTAGTTTTTCTTATTTGTGAAACTACATAGAAATGGTAAAACAACTTCATGCAAATCTTGTAAAACTTTATAATTACTATTCGGAATAGTCTATGGAAAAACTAAGAAAAGAAGCTCATGCACTGCTCAACTTAAATACAGAATGTGAAGTGGTATATTGAGCGTGAAGAGCAGAGATGCACAATCCCCCATACAGATCAAGTCAAATTTCGTACAGATCAAGGGTTTCTGCTAGCTTCTTAATAATTGCAGCCATTTGACCAATCAGAAGAAAAAAAAATATCTAAGTGGGTGAAAAGATTAGCTTAATAGATGAGCTGTTTAGTGACAAAGTAAACTGGCAATTATTATTTGGATAATTAAAATTTTTATTATTCACAGAGCAAAACATTGTAATTTAGCCCAATGGCAATTGGCAGTGATATATCCTCGGAATTTTTTTAAAATAATAATTCAAAAATTCAACAAAGGCTTAGAACACTGACAACCTTAACTGTCATTTTGAAGAAAAATACTTCTAATGGCAAAGAACAGAAGTTACAGTTTTTGGACATAAGCACTATTTGCCAGCTAGCCTGCCAACAAGACACATTATCACATGAAGATCTCTACATTTTTCCAAGGGATAAACACTGCTAGAGGCAGCATTACAACAAAGATGAATATGGGAAGAAATTTTCTCCTCATTTCCAACCATGTCAGCAGGTTAGACAATTGAAAGAACCTTGATTTTAACATATTGTTGACAAGAAATGAAGGAAAAACATTTTCCATTTATCAAATACTGATGATGAGAAAGGGTATTTTTTTATTTTTCCAGAAAATAGAGGTAGGGACATGGGGTTTTTACCCTTGCTTTATAATCTAACTGAACCTCAACAACCATATGTAACTAGGTTCCAATCACTTGCATAATTTCGAACC
Organism: Pholcus phalangioides; assembly: GCF_987345545.1. Classification (NCBI taxonomy): domain Eukaryota; kingdom Metazoa; phylum Arthropoda; class Arachnida; order Araneae; family Pholcidae; genus Pholcus; species Pholcus phalangioides. The sequence continues at coordinate 38,718,167 of NW_028301596.1, read as the reverse complement.
CAAAAAAGTGACTGCTTAAAAACAGTCACTGAAATAAAGCAGAGAATTTAGATAGATCTATAACCAAACTATAACATAACAGGACATGGTAATTTATCAATTCAATAAAACAAGATGATGGATGCAATATATCTGATCCTGAAATATCGAGGTCCTATCATGTATCAAACTGAGGATTGATTCCTTTTGCAGCATACCATCTAAAAATGTCTCGCCACAGAAAGTGACAGGCCTACAACAGCAAAACCTTTAATAATTAATTAATAATAATATAATGCAGAATCATTGCACTTCATTTACAGTTAGGAAAAAATTCATGGCAGATGGCAGCAAATGTGTCAAAACCAAAAGGACAACAGAAATGTTACCCAATGATTAAGCTTACGATTCTTGAACTTGACTTAAAGTATGAAGGATAGATTACCTTTGTTGTTAGGTGCTAACCGCAAAGCTTCTTCCAGATCAGTCTATCCATATGAAAAAAAAAAAAAAATTATGAAAATGGTTAAAAAATGTTTTTGATCTATTTTTTTGGATGCAAAAATACTTTGTGAAAATACAGAGATACCTCCGCTTACGAGTATTTCAGCTAACAAAGATTATGCTTGACATGGATGCATGCACTAAAATAAAGGAGTAGTGTTCTGAGCTGAAAAATTAGTACCAATCATCAGAATTACTGTCACTCAAGCCCAACAGATTCATGTCCAACCCAAAATCTTTTTCCAGATGTACTTCCACTTCTTTTCCTGAAAGTTTTGGACCTTTGGACCATGCAAAATGAAATATTCAGGCAATAGAAAATGCACAGAGAGAGAAAAAAAGAGCCTATGTTTTTAGAGCATGCACTCTTTCAGTGAAAGACTCTTAGCATTAAGCTGAATAGTCTAGACATTCTAGGAGCTTATCTTTTCCATTTGCTTGCATCAGACACAGAAATGAGCTGTCTAAATCTCAATTCAATTGGAACACCAACAAACTCGACTAGGTTTGGTCAATGTTTGGTCTGTACATAGTGTAAAATAAAAAGTTCTTCAGTGTCTCATCTTTCTGTAAATTCTCATTCATTAAATTATGAAGCTGTTCATTTTAGTCTTCGGTCAGTTTTTTTCTTATAGTGCTTCTCGGTGTTTCTTATAAAAACTTATCTTTAAATTTTGCACAGAACCTGGAACAAATCAGATGATTTTTCTTACAAATTTATGGGAAATCGTGATTTGGCTAACAAGCATGATTCCAGAATGCATTATCTTCATTAGCCAAAGTATTACTGTATTGTTTCCTTTGAAGTTGAAAAAAAAATTGTAAACTTACCAGGCTCCTTTCATAGTCTCTTTTGCCGTGGAAAGCCTGGCCCCTTCTAAATAAAGCCTTAGGGTTTTTGGGTTCTATGTCAAGAGCCTGTGAAAAGATTTGATATATAAAAAAAGTTAAATTTTAAGAAACTTTTAAGAAATAATTTGACATTAATGATTTCTAGGATGACACTAACAACATTTGAAGCACTTTTTGTATCCGTAAGTTTCCTTTATAGCTAACAGTTTAAGAACTGGATGTTGATAAACAATGAGAACTCCTTGCATACACAAAAAGACCTTAGTATAACGTCTATAATCATTAATGTCACTCTCGCTTATGATTTAAGTTTTAAGAGTTCTGAAAACATAATTAGCAAATTCAGCTTACTCATCAAGTCACCCTGCAAATGACGTCTTTTTCACTCTATTCCCAGGGGTGACATTTTATCGAGGTCTGACTGAAAATACAGTGAAACCCCTTTCAACCATCGTTCCCTCTTTTTATGGTCAAAAATAGTTTGTTTTAAAAATTTAATAATCTCCGCCTCTCTTTTAATGAAAGTAATTTTTTTGTCCCATCGTGTGTCTGCAAAAGAGAGGTTTTTACTGTAGTTTATGTATCAGAGATTGACAAATGTCAGGTGCTAGTCACAATGGCAACCAAAATATCATCATTGGTGCTTGAATTTCATTATGTATGATAACTGAATTGGAGTCTGAGCAAGAGAAAATGTTCTCCACGAATATACTGGGTTATTATGTAATACTAGATTGCTATGAAATTTGGCTAGTGACTAAAAATTCCCCCCCCTTCCTAATTCATTTTTCCTCTGCCAATTTATAATAGATAACCGTTTTAAAGTGAGTTCACATATAAGTAGTAATGAAATACTTGAATTTGAGTACCAACTAAAAAAAAAAAAAAAAATGAAACAGGAGAAAACACTTATCACATTACCTCATCACAGTCTTCTAAAGCGGAACCATACATCTTAAGCTTCAACTTACATGCAGCACTAGAAAAAAAAGAAAGCACCATAATTTGTTTTATTTGTGTCTAAAGGAAAAAATATTTAATTTCTCGCCTTGAGTTATTTCTTGAAGTTAACCTTGAAAATTTTCTTTTTTCCCCATTTAGGCAAGCTTCTCTTCTTTAAAGACTTTAACATACCACCACAAACATTGAAAAAGTTAGTGCTGACCACGAGTGTGTGTGCAACAGATAAAAATTGAGAAATAATCTAAATTATATCGATAATTTATTTCGAAATGATACAGGTACAGGACGAATTGAAATTGTTAGAAAAAGAATTATTTACTTATTATGACCAGGATGAATTACTGTCATCTACATATTACAATTTTTACATAAATTAACCCCCCCCCCTTCCAGTAGAAAAAAAAAATTCACATCAAGGACAGAAATTTTTAGACCTTCATAATGAAAGAATTGAAAAAAAAAAAAATGTTCATTTTGCTCCCTTAATTTAAAGAGCATGCTCACATGTTTTGTACAGTCAGACCCCCATAAGATCTCATGTCAAATAAGAAAAATTCCTATTTCCAAACATTAATAATAGAGAATATATTTTTTTGCCTTTTTATTGCATAAAATCATTAAGCTAAAAATATTTATTCTCAGTCAGAAATCTTTAAGCAAAAATCTTTAACACTCTGCAACTTTCCACCTGGCAGTAGAGCGGTTAGGGAACTAGCCTCTGATTAAGCAGGCCTGAGTTCAAATCCTGGTTTGGATATGTGGATGTCTACTAACACTAACAAATTCCCCTTGTCAGACCATACAGATCTCTTGGGAATACAAGAGGATCATGTTATTAAAAAAAAGTGTATATGAATTTTCCTGTCCATCTGTTTGTAATAGAAATTTATTTGTTCTGTTCCATCTACTTCATAATTTTTGGTTTATGTTATTTTGGGGTTATATAGATGTCTTAAAAACTTTAGAAGAATGTTTATTCCATCCTTAAAATATCAAATGAAACTCTGCAGAATTCCTTCCCCCTATGGAGATTTAATATTTTTTACATTCACAATAAACCATGATTAAGAAGAAAATGTAATACCTGTTTAATATGCAAGGTAAAACAGCTTGGCTGATTAATTTCTCAACATCACTGTTAACATCATTGACTTCAAGAAATTTATTCAGATACCTAGAGAAAAAAAACTTAGCTAAAATACATAAAATAATTTCAAAACAATATAGTGTGCAACATATATATTTTCTGAAATTAACAGTTACCAATTGTTGTTTTCAACTAATACAAAAATTTTGAAGTTCAAAAAAATATGATTCTATAGAGTATGAGAACCATTAGCAGGCAACTACTGTTGTCCAATAAGAAATTTTCATTTTGCACAGTTGAAAACATCCATGATGAAAAAAAACAATGATGAGAGAACCTAAGCATTACTTTTTCACACTCACAGAATTCTCATGAATACTCAAAATTTTAATGAAAATTTATTTTTTTGATGAGAACAAAAATACAAAAAATTTCATATTATGCAACTTCTTTTTAGCACTTGATAACAGATAAAATATAAATAATATATAATATATAAAGTTATAAATTTTCTATTCTTTGAGGTTAGATTATAACAGATCATTAGTATTTTTGAAGAAAGCTAATCAATATATGTAAGAAGTGACTATTTTGATAAAATCAAAATTCTGGCATATTGCCTTCCTTATGACACATAAATGTGAAAATTCCAAAAAAGGTGGGAAATGACATTTGAATGTTTACTCTACCCATGTTACTGCTTAAATGGATGTTATTTTCCTAAAATATTTTGTAACATGTTTTTCAATAGCGTGTAAATATTCACGTTTCTGGTCAAACTTAGATAGCAAAATAAATAATCCAAACCAGCTGATGAACTGAAAAAAGTGGAAATTTGCACATTCATGCCTCTGGCATAAGAGAAGACAATATCATATTCAATAAGAAAATGAACAAGCCTACTCAAATTATACTTGCTAACCTTTATTTGGCAGCATTGCTCTTGAAAAAAGCAACATGAGGTTCTTATATTTCTCAAATAAAAATGTTATCTTTTGAGTGATGGGGTAGTGTTTTTTTCCTTTTCTTTTAAGAGCTTAATTGAATTGAAATAGGGGAAAAAATATTGAATACTAAAAATAGCTTTTAATTTATGGAGAGAGCAAATATTGTTTGAGACATTTTTTTAGAACAAGAAATAATGAAGTGCAGTGTCAAGAATGTGAGATGGCAGATTATTGTAAAATTTTGGAACAAGAAACATGAAATGATTTCTCTTTTCTGATTTATGAATAAGTGGTATAGATGATGTATTGCTAAATCTACTTAACTTTCTTGACGTATTGAAAGGTAGATAGAGTTGATTTTTTATATAAAGAAGGATTATTGATATGTGAAAATATAGATAACGAAGCAGTACGGTATAGTTAGGAGCCGAAAAAAATTTGCACGTGGGAGTAGTTAATGTTTCTTGAAGTAAGCATTATGTTTTTGAAGTCAGATTGAAGCTAAATTTCACACTACACACACATGACATTCATACACTGATGAATTAAGAGCTAATAGTAAGCTAATGGTAAGAAGAAACCTAGAAATAATTAAAAAAATTTTTTTCTCACTGTGGTGATCATTCCAAGATAAATATGACAGATTGAGATTAGAAGTGAAAAGAAAATTTCTTATTAGCACTAATATTACATGAGTAAAATTTATCTCAAGTTTCCAAAATTCTTTCATTCACCTCAGAGCTTTTTTGTATTTCATATTGGCTGTAACGTAATCTTCTTTTCCAAAGTAAATGTTACCAGAAGTCTTTATCTTCCCAGAAATTTGCATCATGCTATCTATCTAGAGACACAACATGCAAAATTAAATGCTTACGACTCACGCAAAATAAACATCAAATTTATAACATGGTTAATATATTTCAACAATGTATACAGAGGGGGAAGAGATATAAAGATGTACTTTGAATTAGCAAACACAAGAAATCAGTGTGATAAGCAAAAACTTCAGTGTTGATAAGTGCATGGTCCCTCATTTTGATTTGAATAACTCCCTTTTCATTTGCGACTTGAATGGTATTATGGTATTACTATCCTGGATGCAATTACGGTCACCAATTCGGGAATTATCACTGACGAGTGGCTTAGGTTTCCTGAACATTGTTCAGCGGTGGTCAAAACAAAGAATAGAATGCTCGACTTCATTCTTTGAAAGGTTTCTTCGCATTTTCCTTGTCATTCTTCTGTTTTTCAGAGGCTAAGTTCATCCTGGACTGGAGTATGCTATACAGTTTTGGAGACCATACCTACAGAGGGACATAGATCTGGTTGAGGGGAGGGAGACAGAGAAGAGATACACATGCTCTTGTTGGTACACAAGGCTTGGGTTATGGAGCGAGACTTGGTTTCTTGTTTACACTGGAAGAACACAGGATTAGTGAAAAAAAGAAAACACAGGTGTCAGAGGGATATGATCGACGTGCTTAACATTTTCAATGGGATGGATGAAATGTGTGTGTGTGTGTGGACCTTCTGCTATTAATAGATCATCAATCAACTGCTTTGACAAGGGAAGACCAGTATTGTTTAGTGAAGGACAACTCCAAGTTGTGGTGTCGCAGGGAGTTTTTCTCTAATACAGTTGTTAATAAATGGAATAGCTTAACTCTGGAGGTCCTGAATTCTAACACAATCGACATGACAAACATATTGGAATAAATTGAGAAGCTACAATTATTAGTTTTTTCCTTCATTCTACATTTTTATATTGGGTTGTTGTATTTTGATTATATTTGGCGTTTATATATATTTTTAAGGGCATCCTTTTTTTTTCAGCCACCTCGTTGGGAAACTTGTTTGTTGTGGCTGCATTCGCATTGAATCAAAATATATTTTACAAACACATTAAAATCATTTCATTGAAAAGGAAAAAACAAAGCGCAGATAAATTAGTAAAGAATTGATGTTTTACATAAAAATCTAGCACTCCTGTCATTAAAATTATAAAGAAAAAAAAAGACAAGTATAATGTATTACATCACTGAAATTGAGGTCTTCGGCATCATCGGGAAATGGAGTAAATGTATCTTCTGTGCCGTCATTTTCTCGCAGACCGAAATCTTCTCCTGGTTTATACTGACCACAATTTTCAATGAAACACAGCTAAAAAATGATAAAAAGCATGCATTATTTATGGTTATTATAGAATGGTCATCTGAAATAAAGAATTTAAAATTTTCATTTGTACATTTCAAATGTACGTATAAAGGTGTTTATATGTGCATGTTTAGAGAGATCTGAAAGGTTCCATTTGATTCCAAAATTAAAGGGAGATAGTGAAACCTCAATGTATTGATACTGAGCAGCTAGAGAAAATATATAGTTGTATAGAGGTTATGTTATAGCTACATTGAGAGGTAGCATTATCATCAGACACAGCCAAATTTATGTTGTTATTGCCATCTCTTCTGAATTGGTGTTGTTACCCACAAAATGAATTTATGAGTGTTTATATACACAGTAAAAAAATATAATTGATTAATTCATGAATAAAATACAGTTGTTTCATACTGTAAAGCAGTTTACTGCATAACACTTTCGGTACTACATAGAAAGTAGCTTCACAGAAACTTCATTAATACTTTAATAGGGTAGATAGTGCAAAATACTGATGTTGCTAAACACCCTTGAAAGTGAAAAAAAAACTGACGAGGAGCTTAAAAATACACTGAAGGTAATTTTGAGCAAAACAAAAAATATCATTGCAACAGTTTCAACATTTCCTCAAAAAATATCATTACAGAGTTGTGACATGAAATCATTCACAATTGTATGGAGGGGAGTTCAACATTAGACCAGGGAAGAATCTCAAACCTTTTCCACCCATGGCGCCCATTACTCCAATCAGTGCTTATTTGCAGCTCTCTACAGCAGGATAACAAAGAATCTCTTTGACAAATCTCTGTTGTGATGTAGCTCCACGGTACCCTTGACAAAGGTTGACGGTGCACCAGGATGCTGCAGCACACAGTTTGAGAACCCTTGCAAACTACAGGCAATTCCAAACAAGATCTGAGAAAATACCGTTGTAGAGGGATCTTTCATATATTGAGTATCGCTGTAACGAGGTTTCACGGTATGTAAAAAATAACCAGCAGAAAGAAAATTTTTCCTGATTATTATTTTATCATCTGTGATAATGGATTCCCTATGAAATAATAATTGGAGAGAAAATAGGAAAAGTTATATTTGTATATAGCACCCCCCCTCAAAAAATGACAATTACTAAAATCTGTACTTTTTTCCTATTATACCGAAAGAAATATTTACCTTGTAACAATGGAATGCAAATTAGTTTTATTGCTCTGAAAGAAATAGGCCTACACTCTGCAACATTTGAATAAAAATTTACAGCAATTGAAATTTTGGTTTTTCACTTTTTAAGCAAGAAATGGCAAAAATACAGAATTTCAATTAAAATTTCATAGAACTTTCATCTACGTCCACAGGGTAATTTCTTTTATTTTAAAAAAAAATATAATAAAGAGATGCCTTGCTTTTACAATTGAAATTTCTTTTTTTCATTTCGGTAGTATACAAATTTCAATTTTTATATATTCACCTCAATTTTTATTTACTAGAAATACAACTATTGCAGAAGAATTTGCCTTATTTTGGTGTTTTTTACTTTTTTTGGTTTTTAATCTTAATTTTAGACTCAACCAACCACAGAATTTTTATTCATTTCAAACATGTGAATTTGATTTTCAAGACACACAGTGCAGAGCTCTTCAAAAAACAAACCTTTCATTTCATACATAGAATTTTCAACTTTGCAATATTTTTCATACCTCTGTTGGTCTGTCATTAGGATCTGTGGGAATACTCTCGAGGAGGGATGCAACTCCAAAACCCTTTTTAACGATACCGAAGACAACATGTTTGCCATTCAGGTGTGGGGTTGGCACAAGAGTTATGAAAAACTGTGATCCATTTGTGTTTGGCCCAGCGTTAGCCATACTGACAAGACCAGGTTTGTCATGCTGAAAAGAAATACAATTCCATAACATATACATTAAAAAAAAAAATTTTACAGCTTCAGTTGAAACAAAATACATGACTTCAGACACCGGGAAAAACTTTAGATGCCAGCCAAAATTCTTATGATTAATGATTAAAATTTAATCATTAAAGCCAGGGCTGGACAAATCGCGGAAAAAATCTAGGTGCAACAGTTTTTCAGGTGCCAAAATTTTTTTACTTGAAGAAAAAGGACAAATAAGGCTTCTTTTGACATTTTAGGGCATATTGACCCTTTTTTCATGTTGGCAGATAGGCTGCCATAAATTCCAAACATTTTGTGCTGCTCCAGCCTGCAATTTAGTAACTACACAAAGAAAATTTTAGGTGCCAAAATAAATTTTTTTAGTTGCCAAGGCGACCTGGCATTTGTCCAGCCGCAATTACAGTATATATATATATATATATACGGGGTGATTATAAAAAAACTATCCCGACATATGGGCCTCTAACTATTATACCATTCACAGAAACTGAATGAAATTTTGGCATAATGTATTTTGAGGTATGCGCTCAAGAATAATATGGAAAACAACAGTGTCACTCTAACAGTTACGGTTACAGTGAGAAAATTTCGAAAATATCAAATGGCAACACCAAGTTTTTTGTATTGGAATGCGATCTCCATACAGAAAAACACTAAATAGCGTTGGAATGGCACCTGTAGCACGAAAATCCCCGGAGCTAAGCAAGGAAAAAGTAAAAAGGACTTTGCTGTGCACCAGAGCATTAATGTTCGTTTCATTCGTCACACCGTTTCTTCGGCTGAGATCCCAGCCTGATTAGTCCTCCACAAGGTCATGTGGAAAATTTGTGAAACACAATAAAATGCTTTACTTTATGCCGCTTCTCTGTCCTTATTGGTTGTCCTCACTTTTAGCCTAACTACCGCCGGTGATTTTCATGCTACAGTTGCCGTTCGAACGCTATTTAGGGTTTTTCACAATGGAGATCGCATTCCAATACAAAACACTTGGTGTTGCAATTTGATATTTTCGAAATTTTCTCACTGTAACCGTAACTGTTAGAGTGACACTGTTGTTTTCCATATCATTCTTGAGCGCATACATCAAAATACCTTATGCCAAAATTTCATTCAGTTTCTGTGAATGGTATGATAGTTAGGGGCCCTATATGTCGGGATAGTTTTTTTATAATCACCCTGTATATATATATAATACATATATTTCAGAAAAATGGTTGAAAATGTTTTTTGCATGCATTTTCAGCAGATAGTGACCAGGGTCATCTTGAGCATAATGTTCCCCCCCCTCCCTCCGGCCATGGTCAGGTGGGCCCATGCATTAAGACAGTATTGTTAGTGACCCGTTTCCATTTCTTAGATAAGCAGACATAAATTAATCAGACTTGAGTGACAATAATTCTGATGATTTATGCACAAATTTCAGCTCACAACGTGGCTGTGTTAGGTCGGCATGCACATTCACGTCAACTAAAATGTTTGTTTTGTTAGACATGTCTGCATTCGTTAGCAATGGCAGTAAAATCACGTAAAAAAAATCCATAAGCCGAGGTATTGCTATATTCAAAAAGCAAAACTGATATCACTTACATCAAGCATGGGGCTTTCATCTTCAAAATGTTCGCCATATATGCTTTCCCCTCCAGTTCCATCAGAATTAGTAATATCCCCACCTTGAACCATGAACTGTCGTACAACTATATTGAAAACAAAACTTTGTCAACATCTAGGATAATCAAAATTGACTTGACAACCACTAAGAAAATTTTTCCCGCATCGCAAAATATAAGAAAACAAAACTTACTTCTGTGAAAGATACAGCCTTTGTAGCTTAAGAGCTTTCCTTTAACACCTATGCCTTTTTCACCGGTACACAGAGCTCTGAAGTTTTCAGCTGTTTTCGGAACAACATCTTTAAAAAGCTCTATGACGATTCGACCAACTAAATATGAAAACAATACAGATATAAGAATGTGATAAAACTTAATCTTAGTGACTTTTCTCTGAGAATCTGCCCCTTAGTTCACTGTTACAAAATTAGGTTTGAGATTGCGGGCCACATCAGATGACTCCAAGGGTCACATTTGATCTGGACGTTATGGGTTGAGCATGTGTGATCTAGTTGATTGTGGGTGGGAATAACTACTGAAACTATTTAGGGGTTACTGGTACATTGTCTTGGTTCATGTCAGTTTTTCTGGCTAATTCGTTTCTGTTGTGTTCTATCTCTGCATGCCTAAATGTTAGAATACCAAAATAGTGCTGTAGATTAATTAACAGGGCCGCAACTAATACTTATTTAGCCAGGGAAGCAGATATTTTGGCATCCTCCTTGTAATGTTGGAGACTTTAAAGGGTGAAATTTGCACTCCCTCTCGTTGGTATCCCAGACCTGCCTGATCCCCTTTAGCTGCAGTACTGACGATTAATCTCAATTTTATTTCAATATTACAGTATCAATATAATCATACATTCTAATACAATCAATTATATAATTATCGTAATCAATTACAGAATGGATTATAATTTTAAATGTAACATAGATAGCAAATTTTAGTTGCTTTTTTTCCCACTAATGGCCACATTTTCATGGTCAAGTAAGTGACTGTTTTTAGGTTTTACTGTAAATGCATACATACATTCAATATGTGGTAATAAATTCATTAATTCAATAAAAATCACTAAAATTTGTCGTAAAAATTATTGATAATATTTTATAAATATTATACAGGGTGAGCAAAAATCTGTAGAAACAAAAAATTCATAAAAACCGGAAAAATAACCAAAATAAAAAACATCTTGCAGGGTTAGCATCGCTAGGTCACAGGAATTTTTTAAGACAAATAAAAAAAAAAAAAAAAATTAAAATAACTAAAAAAACAGGTGATAGGTGGTGCTGACGTACACTTGTGTACATCTTTTCTTTGACTTACAAGTCAAAGAAAAGATACACAGATAACGAACAGAGTGCCTCCAGATTATTTATTACAGCAGTATGTGTTCTCCACATGACCACCACCACAAGAGATAACACATTGAAGCGAGTCACAAATCCAGCAATGGTAGAGTGCAGCACAGATCCAGAAGAATACATGACATCTCTTGGTGGATCGCATCTTTCAGTTCCGACATATTGGATGGACCAGATCGATACACCAAGGATTTCAAATATCTCCATAACCAAAAGTCTGCCGGTGTCAAATCTTGAGACTGAGGAGGCCATGGGAACCTGTAATGCTATTACTGATTTTGTCTTCCCCGAACATCTGTATCAGGAATGCCTTCATCGGAGTAGCAGTGTGACTAGTTGCTCCATCTTGCATAAACGTAACGGTAGAAAGCACATCTTTCATGCAAACATGGTATGACCTTCTCGTGCAGAAGCGTTAAATAATGCTGCACATTCATCTCAGCCGTTTTCCCAAAAATTTACTGAGCAGTGTTTCAAAGAAGAGTCCTATGCTGAACGAACTTGTGAACCCATACCACACTGTCACTTTTGGGGGAATGCAATGGTTTCTACGTATACTCATGTGACTTAGATGCCATTCAGATACGACAGTTATGGGTATTAACATCGCCATGAAGTGAAAAGTGAGCTTCATCTTTCCACAAGATGTTAAAGACCCAGGTGGGATTCTGTTCGATTTTGGAGAAAGCCCATTTCACAAATGCTTCCCTCTGTACGGTATCCAATGGTAAAAGTTCATGTCATGACTGCAACCTGTACGGGTACAGATCAAGGACTCCATGAAAAATATTGCATACAGAGGATGGTGGTAAGCCCAAGCATCTGGCAGCTTCACAAGCACTGCTGGGCTCTGTAGCTGATTCGGATACTAGCACTATCAATTTGACTGCAACATGCAGTGAATGTGCCTTCCTTAAACATGGTTGTCCGGCTCATGGGCGGAGATACGGGGGAGGTGGAGTCGACTGATCTAATGTATATATGCATATATGAATTGACATCATCATCATCCCCCCCCCCCAGACCTCCAAGTGTATCTCCACCTATGGTCCGGCTCTTACGTGATACTCCAGTGTTCCAGTTTCCTCAAACGGCAGAACAAGCTTTACAAGGTCTGTCGTTGTCAAAGGCCCTTTTCCAGTTCTCACATTCTTCTGAACGCAGAATTTACCCAAGGTAATTGTCACTGATTCCTGGTTCACATAAAACAACCTCACCAACAAAGCATTATCCTTCGCACTCAGCATCCCTGTTCACATACATGATTTACAACGGTAAAGTGGTTGTGGATTATCACACCAGCGCCTCCTATCGGCTGTTTTTTTTGTCTCACAACAATTCTCGTGACCTAGCAATGCTAACCCTGCAAACCATTTTTTATTCCAGTTATTTTTCCAATTTCTATTCATTTTTTAAAGTTTATACGGACTTTTTGCCCACCCTGTATAATATTAAACATATATTACATTATAAAATGATAAACAATATACAGCCTAATATTTTTTTCCATACTGCTAATTTCTGTGGTAGCATCTCTGGAAACCTCCCGTTTTGAACCATTGGGATATTAACAATAACAAAAAGGCATTTGAATTAATAGACATTGAAGCTATTTATACCTCTTTCTTCTCCTATTTTAATGTCCAAAAACACGTGGGGATTGTTACTATCAAAGGGGCACAACATGTTTATTTATGTCGGCTTACATACACTTCCAAGGAAAAAAGCCAGATACAAACAAAACTCTGCAAGCAGATCTAAAGGGAAGCAGTTTTTGTCTTCCCTTTACTTGGAAAAAAATCCAATCTCTAGCCGCTTTGGAAAAAATACAAAAGCGGAAGGTCCAAGTATTCATCTGCGTCCAGTTGGGAAACACACGATTGTCAATAAACACATCGATTGCCAATCGACGCGCTCATTCTGATGTAATAATAAATAATGCCTATTCATCTTCATGACTGTGCAAAAATCCAGGTCATAACGTAGTTGAACGTCGTTTGTGCAAAAAGTAACTCGGTTACCTGTCGATCTCTCGCTGTTGCAGTGTCCCTACAGTTGGTCATGGAGTTCCCAGATTTAGGAGACAACTGCCACGAAAGTTCGTGCAACAGATTAGGTAATATTTTCCCATTGAGTTTTTCATTACACGTTTTTTTTAGTAATATTTATTGATAATTATTCTAATTTATATTATTTACTTTGAAATTATGAAGTTATTTAAATTTAAAAATTATTATTTTAATTATAAGAAAAATTGTAATCCGTGTTCACTTTGAAATTTAAAAAATATATAAGCAATAAGTGGATTGACTTCATATATCCAAGATTTTCTACTTGGTATGTAGCCCCTATTGTGTACAAATTTCTTGGCTTGAGGGCAATGTTTCACCAGGATTACTTTTACGTGCCATATGAAAGCTTAATTATTTCTTCATTGGCTGTATAAAAAGTATGAAAATTTCTTTGAGGAAAATGTAATAGCTGGACAGTTTTTTTGTAAAGTAAAGGCTCAGTTACATTGGGCGAATTTACTAGCTATTCTCTGGTGAGCAAACATGTTTTAACCAGCGTAGCAATAATCAATGACTGATAAAATCGCTCACTACAGTAAAACCCCTCTTAACAATCAGCCCTCTTTTGCAGCCAAATAAGCCTAATAATTTCCCATTGCATAACAAAATTATCAATTTCAAATCCCCTCTTTTATGGGCAGATTTTTTTTTGTCCTGTTGGTGTCCATAAAAGAGAAGTTTTACTGTATATGAGCTAGCAACTCATTTTCTTTCCCCCCTTCCTTTTCTTTATTGTGGTCTTTTTCTTTTGTTGTGACTCAAAGTGAGGGGGGAAAAAAATTGGCACACCCGCGAGGGGAGGGGACTTGGGGGTCTGGTCCCCCCCCCCCGAAATGTGAGGAAATGACCGAAAAAAGGGAAAAAGATGGCCAAATCCATTGTTCTGTCACTTTGGTCCCCCCCGAAATGAAAGTGTTCCCCCCCCCCCCAAACGAAATTTCTGGCTACGCCCCTGCACACCCGTATTGCATCTGGGAGATAACAAATGCCAGCAAGTATCGAGAAAAGTAGCCCCACCCATCAACTTCCCTCGCACTATCAGAGAGCGGCAAGTTTATACGACATAACGTTATTACAGAGCGATTTTAGTAGAAGCGAGCAAAACCGCAAGTAAGTAGCTAGTGAACTCACCCAGTGTACTTGAGACTTAAGTCGTAAAAGCTAATTAACATCTATAATGGCTTCTTAAAGCTTGATAATTTCCTTTGAGGATAGTACAATCGACACTCATTATAACAACCCCATGTTACAGTGAGTATACCATTATAATGACTACCCTATATGTTTTCATTTCAATATAATGACCTCTCAATGTAATGTCTGTTTTCTAGGGAGTGAGGGGGGTCATTATAACTAGCGTCGACTGTGTAAGAGCCGTGTCAAAGCTTGTATTATAGAGGCAATGTAAAAACTGAATAACTTGTTCACTGGCTGTATGAAATTTAAATAATTTCTCATTGGTAGAGCTGTAAGTATGATTTTTGTGAGGAGAAGGAAATGATGGTATATGACTATGAACCATGAGTATATTATTCCAAATTGGATTTTTTTATTATATAGATAAAAACAATGAATGAGATGAATACAATATTTCTTTTGTATTCATCCTGTGAAGGCTCGTGGAAGATTCCATTCCATAAGCCTAGCTCCAGGATGTAGGGGGCTATGATGGTGTGAGTGCTATTGCTATTCTGCCTGTGCTGCGATCATGAGTTTTCTTTTAAATACATAAGGCCTGATATTAACACATAATTTTGATACTAATTGCACATGTTTTTCATGCTTTCAGATTTCTTGCCTATGAAGTGTGATGCCTGCTCTCAAATATTTTGGTAAGTGTGGTTATATAGGCCTACTTAGTTTTTCATTTTTTCGAACTGTTTATACGTGGTTTTGACGTCGTAAACTTGTTTAAACCGTGAAAAACCTAGATGAATAAATACTTTTGGATAATATTTTGGACAAATAATATAACTTACTTTTGGAGACCTACTTTGCCAAAAAAATTTGGTATTAAAATTGTGTATTACATTTTATACACTAATTTAATACAATAATAAAAACAACATATCAATTACAGTTTATATAATTTTTCGACAAAAAAAAAAAAAAAAGAGGAATCAGGGTTAGGTGCTTTATCTCGGAAACTCAGTATTAAAACAGTCAAAAACTTAGTGCCAGTGTTATCAAATTGTTTTATTTAACCTGGTTGATGTGTTAATTAACAAAAAACTTACTTGTATGTAGATTAAAATGATATTTGGAATTACGATACCCAAAGCATTGTTTTTCAGGTGTAATACAATGGAACGATACAGCTTCAATTGAAAAACCATTGTGGTATATAAATGCTAGTAGATATACCATATCCAGGGCTGTAACTAGGCTGGGACAACTAGGCCCGAGCCAAATGGAAGGGGGAGGGGGGGGGGGCAAAAATGTTATACTTATTTTGCATAATAATAATAATAATCCTTTCAAGAAGGACCCCCAAGGAAAAGTTTGCTGTGGGGCATGGAAAAGGTGTACTTCAGCCATGACCATATCAAACTTTGTCATTCTTACTTTTGCACTGAGAATAAGCTGTAAGGGTTTCTTAAGCATCCTATACAACAGTGGTTCTCAACCTTTTTTGACTAGCAGAGCCCTGTTCAGTATATAATTTCTGTGGCGGAGCACTGTTTGACTCAAGGAGCCCTTTTTTGTACATAATTTTTATGGCAGAACCTTGTAGGCCTCTCTTATTTATTTATCTATCAAATTTACTGATTCATTTTATTTTCCTCGAGTCGCCGCGGAGCCCCAAGGGCTCTGCGGAGCACTGGTTGAGAACCGCTGCTATACAGTATCAAATTAAAGGACATTTTACATTATAGTTCTAAAATTTAGTATTTTGATTGCTAGATACATTCTAATGTTATTCACAATAAGGGTATCATTTTAAGTATCATTGATTATCTAGGTAAATCAAAGTTAACAAAAATCAACATTAAAAAGTTCTTTCACGCCGTATATGTAAACACTTATTTGTTATAAAAAAAGGAGTATAACAGATGTTATTATCAAAAAATACACATATAAGCAGATGAAGAAATTTTGGAAGGTTGAAAATCATCTTGAATTGAAGAATATCGAATCATTCCATAGTTTTTCCTTCAGCGTTTACGCTATGCTCTGTTCAAAAATTATATATTTTATATTAAAAAGAACAAAACAGACATATAATATTTTTCCCAAAATAATTCTGTAGAGAGTATAAAATTATTTTACAGTCATATTAAGTATTTATTCTTTGTTTAACATAAGTGCCTAGCAGGGTTGTTTGGTTTAAACCAAATGGTTTTTTTTCAAAAAATCAAATAAAAGAAGTGGCCTGAATATAATTATTTTCCTTGAAAAATATCATATTGGTTCATTACCAGCCAAAATTTTTCATTCTTACCACATTTTATACTCTTGGGGTACATTCAGATGGTATATCTTTAGATGATATAAGTGGTTTTTTCCAAAAACTCTCATAAAAGTGGCCTGAATATATATATTTTTTTTTCATATGAAGTATCTTAGTTATTTAAAGTTATATACAGAAGCCAAAATCACATCAGTCTCATTCTTACCACATTTTCTAACCTTTGGCTAAATTGTGAAGCTCTATCTTTAGCAAATTCATTAATAAGGATTGCATCTCGCATCTAAATGTAATGGTGTATTACCTCACAGGATTTTTTTTTTTGCTTTGCTTTTTACCTTCACAAAGAAGCAGTAACAGTAGTGACGCCGTCATGCTAGGGGCAGGTGGTCCTATAATCCAATAAAGACACCAGCTGTCCCTAAAGGACAAAGACCAGTGTACCATAGTAGTTACGTTACCTCACCCACATTTTAATTTTCTTTCCCCATAAGAAGTAGCACATCTCGCACTGTATATCACCCAGTCTTAATATTCAATAGTTTTTCATTCTTTCATGGTTAAGCCCAGTTAATCAAGGTTCTACTGTATAGTAGAAACAGATTTATGAAAAATAATCAGCTATATACAGGGTGATTATAATTAAAGTTTTGATTCCAAACTATATAATAAGTACTAGTCAGAATGATTTGAAAATTTGCATGGACACTCTTGAAGCAATGGAAATTTCTTTGGCAAAAGAAAAAAAATGCGAGTAGTATTCAATTCATAGTCAATGCAAAGTTATGACTAACTAAAAATCTTACATACATATATGAATTATCTTGACAGTATATCATGTATTATAATTTATCATGTTTACCAATGATGCAATGCTTGGGTATTGTACATAATGGCCAGTTGTATATAAAGTGATTAATTTAGGGAAATTTGCCAAATTCACTAACGATGCTTGGGTACTATGCATATTCACCAATTAATTTAGGGTAATTTATTAAACTTCCCAAAATGCCAGGAAACTATGTATAATAACCAGATTTATCACATTTATCGTAATATTCATGTAGGTATAATATGTCATATATACCTACATGAACACTTTTATGGTGTGCTGTTTTGCTCTGAAAAGGTTTTTATTTTACATTTTATGATATAGCAAGGATCACATACAGTATGCGAAACACAGTTGCGAGAAGGCATACCAGAAAGACATTCAAGTTCCTGTCTGTCCTTTGTGCAATAAACCAGTTCCGAGTAAACGAAGTGAACCTCCTGATATAGCTGTTGGGCAGCACATTGACAATGATTGTATGTCTGACCCTGCTGTGAGTAAGAGGAAGGTAAGGAACAGTGCATGCATAGGTAATCATTTGTATTTACATATATTTTATAAAAGGCATGCTAAGCTATATTGTTATGGCTGTGTTCAAGTATATGCAGTATATTGTAGTATATGGGCAGTTGTGGCAATGTTTTTAAAAAAAGATTTTTCGAGATTGGTTTTTATGTAGCTATAAAATATTTGACTGTACAGAATCATAAGAGGCTCTTATATGCTGGTCTCTAACTGACTAATTTTTCGAGATTGGTTTTTATGTAGCTATGAAATATTTGACTGTACAGAATCATAAGAGGCTCTTATATGCTGGTCTCTAACTGAGTACGGGTCTGTGTATTGTGGATTTTATTTAATATAATTGCTTGTGTATCTGTATGATTATTTTGATCCACATAATCTTGGGTTTCATACTGAGTATTTTAATTAATTCCTACCTCATTGTTAAAATTGAAAAATGGCTATCATTGTGAAGTAGCATTCACCCAAATATGCTGTTCTCTACAGTTGCAGGTCTTTTTCTTAATAAAAGTGGATATACTTTGCGCTGGAGGTAGTCAAATAATTTGTGATATAATGTGAACCACAATAAACACAGAATGTCATTTTCATTGTCAGTGTATTTATCTGCTATCTTTTCTACGTCCACACCATGTATATTTTTGCAGCTAGTTTTTTAGTATTGGTTTGTTATCGGGACTATAATCAGAGTACACCTTTTTAAAATTGCAGGAGTTTTTTTTGTCAAATCAATGGTAGTCTGATATTCCTTTTCATGCTTATGATTCAAGTGGTAACCATGTTATTTTGACAGCTATTTTTTCCGAGTAGCCATTTTTTCTTTTTGGTTGGCTAGTTTTCTCCTATTTCCAATTGGTAGTTGTCTTGATAAACGGCTACCACTATTTTTTTTTTCTGTGAAAAAAAGCAAAAAAAAAAGCAAAATACAAAAACCCCACTTCCTCTATATTAGGAGTACACAACCTTTTCAGTCCGCAGGCAAAATATGCAGCATTTCTGCCACTAGTGCGCCAGAAACGTGTGTATAAGGTGTGACCAAATGCCCGTATTTTGTGGGATTTTCTCATGATATTGCATTCAAAATGTCTTTTTAAAATGTACCTTTTTTAACATATTTTTAATGACCCAGTTGAATTTTTGAAATCAAGAATTAAGATTATTTTCATGATTTATAAATTAATGATATTAATTTCTGATAATTATGACTGTATCATAATTAATTATAGTCATATAAATATATTCGTCTCACATATTTTTCAAGCATATATGTTTTTTTGCTGAATTAAATTTTGACTTGTAGCATCCATCCTTTTCTGCGATTGATGATTTTTCAGCAATAGTTGGCAACTTTACTTGCATTTTGACAATTTTTTTGGCTATTATTGGTACCTTACTTGCCTTTGAAAATTTTTTTTGACTGTTATTAGTGACTCAACTTGCTTTGATAATTTTTTTTGGCTACAATTGGCAACTCTAAATTGCCTTTGACAATTTTTTCATCTATAAATAACATTTTTACTTGACAAAGTTTTTCAGCTATAAATAATATTTTTACTTGACAAATTTTTTGGCTGTAAATAACTTTACTTGCCTTGACAAGTTTTTTTTGGGTTATCTTGTATTTTTATGAAGGAAATATTATCAGCCTTGGTATTTATTGTATTGGGTGTATTGATATTTCTATAGTACTGCGACTTTCAGAGGCTGGATGGAACCCCTCGGCAGGCTGCATTTGGCTTTCAAGCTGGAGGTTGTGTACCCCTGCTCTATACTAATACCTACTTAACCAACCATATCTTAATCTGATGTTTTTAAATAATTTCTTTCAAAAAGTTTTTATACAGACTTTCTGCCTCACCTGTATAAATGGAGCATGGTAGCCCAGGTCGATAAGGTACTTGCCTAAAGTACCAAAGGATGTTTAGAGGTGTCGCGAGTTTGATATCCGGTTATTATATTCTTGTCAGAAAACTTTCCTGACACAGTAATACAAAAGAAATGGCATCATGACCGCAGAAAAAATTGCTACTGCAGGGAGTCCCCCATCGAGGAGTTAGTGCACTAACCTCTCTGAGTATAAAAACAAGCCTCCCGTTCTGATTCGGCAATAAATTGTAGGTCTCAGTCTAATTAGCCCTCATGTGCAGAAAATAACTGTGTTGCGACAAAAATGACTAAATTAAATTGTGCAGTGGACATGTGGCTATGTTTACCAAATTGTTTGTCTTGGTGAGAAAGCTTGTATTTCTGATTTTTTTTCTTTCAGATCTATACAAACCGGTGCTCTGTCAGAGGCTGCAAGCAGAAAGAGGTAATCGCCCCCCCCCCACTTTTTTTTTCAATATGGCTTGTATTATTGTTAATCATGCTCAAAGGGTATGGGGAAGAAAAGAAAATTACTTTTAGCAATACCTACAATTTTCTGTACTTTTCTTGGTTGCATGTATCAGGGATGAAAATTCTACTGTTCCACATTAGTAAATTCATGAATCTACTTATCGACAAATAAGTCAGTATACCTTATAAATTATGAAATAAAATTGAACAATTTTCATCAAATGATAAATTTTTCTTGCTAATTAATTGAGCATGCACACATGATGAACAAGTGATCAGTGAAGTCTGTGCACTGGTTGAGGCATTCCAAGATATTCTTGAGGCATTCATTCAATTAAAATTTAATTCTTGGCGGTCGCTATTTTTTCATCAAGGTGGCGATTGTGATACCTATCTAGAAAACTTAATAGATGAATGAGAATAGTAGGTCTGCATTCTGCAAAATTAAAAAAAAAACCCTATGAAATGCTGTAGAACCTAGATTATCCGCGCTAATGGTAGGGAAGGAAAATATGAATAACTGCCCAATAGAAAAAATGATTAAACCGCCAGGATTGAAAACAAAAAACTGAAAGCAAAATAAAATTGCAAAAAGTGAAGGTATTCACATACTTTTGAAATGACTATCCATTGTATATATACAGTATATCTCTCCATAATTAAAAGATCCTATTTTAAAGTAGCCTATACAGACAAAACTAGTCATCAGAGAATTATAAAATTTTGTGGAGGACTTCATGAAATGATGTTAATTTGTTTCAGGGGGAAAAAATTAGTTGCACATGGCGCTACCAGAGGGTGTTTTATTAAGAAATAACACATTTTTAGGCAAGCATTTACAATTTTCACAATTGTTAAACACTTTTACAATTGTTACTGCAACATAACATGTTCACCATTATTTTCAGATACCATGTGAAATTGTAAGATGGCATGTTCCACAACTGACTGAAGTGTGTGCTGGAAAATGTTCAGCACGTGGCTGAAATACTGCCTTAAAGGTCAGGTGAAGTTCTTGGATTGTCACGACTCACCGGATGTTTCAAATGCCCCCAAAGCCAAAAATCTTATGGATTAATGTCCGGGATCAGGGAAGCCATAGATTAAAGAAGTTCTGGTTCTTCTGTAAAATGTGTTTTAAGAACATTCTTAACACACATTGCAATGTGTGGAGGAGCTCCGTCTTGCATAAAGATTGTGTCTGCAAGGCAGTGATGTGCTTGCAGAGCTGGAACAATTTTGTTCTATAACAGCAATGCATATCACTTCCTGGTGATCAAACATGCCACTGGACCTGTAGAATGTAACTCCTCATAGAAGTAAGGACAGAGAATAAATGATGCAGACCATTAAATCCACACCATACCATGCCACTTTTGGCGAATGCAACGGAACCTCTAAGATAACGTGCAGAGTTTTTGGTTCCCAAATTCAGCAGTTGTGAGTATTGACTGCACCATCCAAGTGAAAATGTGCTTCGTCTGTCCTGAGGATATTCCAAAGCATTCTGAATCGACCTCAACTCAACATGAGCTAGAAACTCCAGTGAGAACTGGAGTCGAGCGTCATAATCATGTGGCAGCAACTGCTGCACAAGTGAAAGTTTCTATGGATAATATCGGAGGATATTTTTTCCGCATGATCTTATGGACAGTTGAACATAGACTGTAGAAATGGGTTTTCTTCCTCTTCCAGGACGAACAGCCAACGATCCTGTGGTTTCAAATTTTGTTATCATACTCCAAAGGTTTTTAACATTCATTGGACCTTTTGGAATTCTCTTCCAAGTCTGATATTTCCATAGAGCAGTTACTGTGGAATTGCTTTTTTGGTAAAACAATTTGACTAAGAAAGCGTGATCTCGTAAACTTATCGTCATTGTGAGCATCAAACACATTGAAAAACAAGAGCTTCACGAATGTTTCTAGGTTTTATAACAGCTGCTGCGTGACATCACATGAATTTATATGTTTACTACAGGTATTCAAAGTGAAATGCCCTCTGGTGGCGACATGTGCAATTAATTTTTCCCCCGAAACAAATTCCCATCATTTCATGCAGTCCACATAATTTCACACTTTTCTGATGACTGGTTTCGCCTGTGGGCTACTTTAAAATAGGGTATTTTAATTATGGATGCCATATATATCACGTTATCCATGCAAAAAAAATCGATTGCATAAAATTACACTTATTTCCATGGTTATATAACACAACATAATTTATTTGTCCCAGTCAATTACGATGATACTATACAAATTACAGTTTACAATTAAATTACATATTTTACAATATTTGAAAGAAAATGCAAGAGAAAGAAAAAATATTTGAATGTACACGGTGGAACAGTTAATTCATAATGTGATGAAGAAAGCTGAGACATGGAAGAGAGCAGTAGCTAAAAGCTAGTAAAATGCTCTCGACCCTATGGCATCTCTGTTCTTGGAACACACATAAATCTTCTCATTTCTTTTGACCTGAAAGAAAGATAAAAAGAACGAAGTATATCAGCCCAATAGGTGTAAATATATTTATTAATTAAATTAAAAAGTGAAATATGGGAACCAAAAGCTGATATAAGAGAATTTCATGCTATGGTTTTTTTTTATGTTAATTCAATGACAAATTTTTAATAATATAGAAGAGAGAGAAAAAGCTAGACAAAAATAAAAATTAAAATAAATAGAATCTACACACTTGATGTTAACTATCTACATAACCAAATTGAGTTATTGTTTCCATTTAATTTACCTGTCAAATTATTTATTATTAGGTATAGGAAATTTTATATCAGATTAAATTAATCTAGCTTTTCCCAAGCATCAACTTTTGGATGAAATTGAAATTACCGTGGCTGGTTAATGTGCACTTGGATAATCGAGGCTGTACATTTGTAATCAGACTTGTATGATTGGATATCCAAAGAAATAATGAACTGAATAATTTTTTCAGTTCCACAGAGTTCCCAAAAAACATTATAAAATAAAAATTGATAGGCCTATCGTTTTAGTTGGGGGAATCACTTAACTGAATGTATATTCTCAGTGCGAAATCTTGAAACATAATGTAAATTACACTTTTTAAATAGGTAGCAAAATTTTTTATTCATTTTTTTGTCTACTTGCTTGCACAAAACAAGTAAAACTTGTGCTTTTATCAGAAATTTATACATAGAAAGATATATTTGTGTAATTTAGTGGACGATTTATTTGCGTGCATGGTCAAAAAATTTAATGAAACAGTCTCACTGTATTTTGCATGGCTAAATGAGCAGAAATTGCACTTTTATACTCATTTCGGTTAACTTAATGTGCACATGTTTAAAGGTGTAAGTAAATGTAACAATACAAACACATTATATATAAGTAAAATATTTTATGATTTCTGTAGCTTATGCCAGTGAAATGTAATTTCTGTGTGAAGAACTACTGTCTTAAGCATCGTCATCAAGCTGATCATGACTGCCAACCAGTCAGAGGGGACAGAAATGCACTGACGCCTGCTGGGTAAGTACAGTGCAGTAAGACTGTACATCCACGTGTAAAAAAAAAAACCTTTTGAGCAGATAGATGAAGGAATACCTGATGCAGGAAAGCTCAAAACAAACAAATCATCATAAAAATAATATTGCATGCCTGTTTTGATGCTGATAATAGCCTCTTTTTCAATGGAAAAAATAAAGGAAAAGAAAATGGTCTATTTTAGTAGAGAACTGCTTGGTTGAATGAAAAATGAAATAATTATTGGAGTGAACAGTTCAGTTTTCTCCTCCACCATCATTTTAGCTGAAGAGCTCACATTAGCCTGGAAACAGCTGTATGGTGTTTTGATTTGTGTATTTTTTAGCTTTTCTACACTGAATATTTCCTTGTCTATCCTCCAGTCATGTTTTTGTGCCTCTAGTATGTAAAGTGAGCCATGCAACCAAAAGTTTTATTTCTTTTGGTGATGTATATGCTTGTATAAGTGTAGAAACTGAATTTTAGTTCTAAAAAGAGAGTTTTATTATCTTTTTTCTTAAATAAACAAAATACGAGGATTTCCATTATCTCCATATGTGTCTGTACTGTTTTTGTTTATGTTTATTGAAAATATATTTTTCATTTTAGAGCAGCAGCAATAGCAAGGACTCAAAATGCCAGAAATTATCATGGAAAGAACAGTCCCAATTTACAGCATAAACCAAGTTCCCATAACAAGCCTGGTAATCTGAGTATGAATTCTCTTGGTGATGCTCTCAGTACTTACCAAAGTGGTCTGGTATGTGTATATGCATTTATTCATAAATGTTTTTCACATCATTGAGTGGACTCAATGCACTTCATAGTTATTTGCATCTTTAAGATAAAAATGAAAAGTAAAATGAAACATTTTGTTTTTAAGTCAATTTCTTTGAAAGGGGAGTAACTTCACTATTTTTTAAAAGTGAAGGTGCTTAATTTCTAGAAAATTTATATTCTTTTTGCACTAGTGAGTATAATGGACCCCCCGTTTTTCTACAGTTCAGTAAAAAATCTTTGTTCTGGAAGGTTTTTTTTTAAAAAACAGAAAAAAAGAATGATAAATTATGTGAAGGACAAAATACTTATATATATTTTTACAAATAGTAGTTCAATAATTTCCAATATATAAGGGGTTTCTCCAGACTTTATTTGTAGGGTCTCGTTTTTGTGAAAAATTTCCTTATTTTTGTAGATAGGGCCATTTGTGAGAGCGAAATAATCTAGTTAATTTATTACAAAAGAAATGTGATGCCAAATTTCCGATTTCGTTCATTTGTATTTTATGAGGATCTGTTTTTCAGATTCAGAATTTTGTGAAGGCCCCGGGAAAGGAACCAGAATTTTGACTACACAGACCTCCCCCACTCCAGAATATATATTACACTTATGAAGTACATTGATTTCTTCGATTATTATTAAGTACTAAACAGCTATTTTGGTGCCGTTAAGAAAACTGAACGTGGGCCAAGATGTTACACATCTGGGGTAACATAATGCTCCACTTCATAGGACATGATAATTGGCAACTATGTTGATTACACTGGGGAACAAATTTTTGTTGCTTTATACAAGCATTTCATCTTACCTAATTTGAGTATGCTGATTTAAAATCTGAATTTCGTTTTTTCCCGTAAGCTTTAGATTTTTTTCAAAATAACATTTTTAGTTTTTTCTGAATTTATTTTTTTTTGCACTTTGCAGGCAAGAATTTGAGCGTATAATTCTTGCGTTTCTGGACTTTATGATGGAAATCCCAATTGATGCTCCAACAGTTGTCCACCATCCTATTTTTGTCCCAGCAGCCTTGGTAGCGCACTTCCATCATCTTGAAATATTGATGAAAATGTCTCCCTGTTCACCCTTTACAGCAGCCAAGATTCTTGGGGGAATTGATCAAGGGGACTAAACAAGAAATGTAACTTTACACTCATGTTGCACCCGAGCTCACGAAAAGCCAACAGCATTCAGAATCTCATAGTTATCTGCCTTTCTGTTATCAAGAAAATTTGGTATAACTGTCTTAAAAGACATCCACGCAGACTTCTCATTTCGTGACAAATTAAGGATCACGCACAAGGGCATGAACTTGAGATCTCACTTGCTTTGATCTTTTCAAGAGACAGATCAGGAAGAAAAGAAACTATATATTCGAAACATTCACCATCAACATTCAAATGCCATGAAAAACTGCTTCATCAATCCAAGCTTGAGGTGAAGTGGAGGAAAAACGATTATCTCTCAGCTGACAATTGGATCACTCACAATGTTCGTCATGCCTTCTTCCAGAGCTTTATGGACAGGCCACTCATTCTGGGTCCAGTGTTTGTCTCGAGCTTGGCTGCTCCACATGCAAAGAAATCATGGAAATTTTGTGAATCCTCTCAGTTGGCCAAGTAGGATGTTAACCATTTTCAGGTCTGTACATCCGATGAGCATACCGTGCTATTCCAATCAATAAACCGGACATTCCAGAAACCACTATCATCAAGTGTTTAGCAGAACAAAAAAACGAGAGATTTTTTTCCCGTTAGCTTTTGTTAGCATGTCCTACTAGCATTTCCCGTTAGCATGTCCTACAAGCACACCAGGAGAAACTTTCCAATGAGACCCATCCTCCAATTTCTAAATATAAAGGTGTTGCCTTGTCTGTTCTGATCCCAACAAAAAAAAAAATTCTACCTTTCTAAGTGCAATATTCACTAAGATATTTGAATTGGAAAAACGGAGGAAATTTTGGGAAAAAACAACTTTAAAAAATACAGGTAAAATTATTTTTCCGCATTTAACACTTTTTTTCCCCCAAATTTCCTGTTTTTGAGTATCTCAGTGAATATAGCATTTAGAAACATGGAATTTTTTTTGTTATGATCAGAAGAGACAGGGCAACGTCTTTCTAATTAAAAGTTAGAGGACAGGGGGGACTGTATAAAAAAATTAAATTTTGTATCTCGATACATATACAGCCTCTAGTGAAATACATGACATATCTGAGATGGACATGTTATTTGTATAAACTTTCTAGTCAAAAGCATGCTTCTATAACCAATACTTCAAAAGATAAAGGGTGGTCTAAGGACTTGATTTCACACTGTGTATGATATCTAATTGCATAAAAACTAGAGATTGCAGAGAAAAATTAATTTCAGATTTAAAATCAGTGATCAGAAACTAACTTAGATCAGTTGAAAAATCTCATGCAACAGAGAATGTTGTTCCTCAATGTTATTAATAGCCTTTAGTTTTATTTCTTGATTGATTTTTTTCTTAGTTATGTTATGGAAGAACTATGGAATTCCTTGAATTATTGTATACACATAATGTGACATTTTTTCAGTGCATATATTGAGAAGATAAATTATTTATGTACATTGCTTTCTTTGAATGTTCTTAACTATTCCTTTTACTTTTTTAGTCGGAAGATGAAGCATTAGCCATTGCAATGCAGGCATCTCTGACTGAAAATTCTACCTCAGGAACACAAAGGCCAAGGTAAATTTTTTAAAGAATGTTTCTTTTTATTATATATTCATTTTGCAGAATTAAGTAAAGATTGTCTGAGTGCTAGCATTATTTTATTGTCGGATATAAAAAATGTTACAAATATTGTGAACATTATTTTATAAGCCTTTCAAGTCAAAAAAATTATTTCTTAAAAAGTTGCAGAATTAAAATTTTTATTTGGTTCTCTGGTCTTTCATGCCATGTTCAGTGAAACATTCTTCCTGCACCAGCATGTTAAAAAAAAATTATAGAATGTTACATTTTGTGAATTTCAGGCCAATTAATTATCAGAAAACAAATCGTATTACAGCCAAGATATAAGGAGCCGTTTAAGAATTCACATGAAATAGTCAATATAATTGTCTTTAGACTTTATTTAGTGGCATAAAATAAGAAGTTTTTAGGGTGCTTTTTCCTGATGAATAATGTAAACTACTTATAATAACCTTGAAGAATCATTTTGAGTTGTTTTCAAAATTATTCTTTGAGGTAATTTGGAGTATGACTTCCATTTTTCAAGTAATTCAACTTTGATTCACTTTTTCTAGACTAGTTTTGGTGGTAAAACAATGAATTTTGTTTTGTTTCACATGTCACCACCTGAGAATATTTTACTAGTGATAACTTGCAGCCTAATAGGCACAAGCGGATATGTGTCCCTTTGAATAGGAGGGTGTGTATAGTGAAGGTGGGGGAGGGATTATCTGCCTCTCCCTTCCCGCTTATGACAATAATGCAATTTTTTGGTGAAGGGGATTCCTAAGATGATGTCCAACAACATTTGAAAAATTTTATGCAATCAGAGATTTCTACTAAGACTGATGTATGATTAATTACCTAATTTTGATAACAGTAGCGATAGACATCCTGTATATTAGGGCATGGCCCAGGTGCCAGGGATACAAAATTGGTATAGGCACCTAATATTTTCTGTGTGTAATTGCTAAATTGGGGTGATCAGATGACACAAAATTTTCTCATTTCATTTCCTTCCATCTTTTAACATGGGAAGAAGTTATAAAGTTCCATAAGAGTTTAAAAAACCGTGATTTAGGACCATGTTTCTTGAGCAAAACCCATGCTTGGCTCCTGAGAAATTCGGCTGGTATCTAAATATTTTTTACATTTGTCAATCCCAATAAAATATTACATCTGTTTGACAGATGTAGAAGCTGTGCAAGTAGCAACTTACAAATACAAAGTTTTATCTAGGGATGGGACGAATAGTGATTTAGTCGAGTACTGAATATTCGCCTAATGTTTTGGCTGAATACTGAATTTCCTTAAAATTCATCACAATTATAAATAAAATTGATGGTAATTTCAAATGTTTGATATTGAATTTAAATTATGCAATTTATTATTAAAATAAATACTAAAAAACTGGTAATTGAAAGGTTATTATTGCCATGATACCGACAATCAAATTTAACGATGATACATTGTATTTGAATATTACTTATCGAATCAATTTCTTTTTCAACACTTCTTACAAATTTACATCTAATAACAAAATGTCAATCATTATATACTCTCATCATAAAATTTATGACTTA
The DNA here is from genome assembly GCF_987345545.1 of Pholcus phalangioides. Lineage (NCBI taxonomy): Eukaryota > Metazoa > Arthropoda > Arachnida > Araneae > Pholcidae > Pholcus > Pholcus phalangioides. The sequence goes on along the minus strand of NW_028301596.1, from coordinate 38,689,069 downwards.
TTTTCTGATTTCTCGTCTTTGGATGTTCTTTGCCCCTTTCAGTAGCTCAATACATATCTTGTCTAGGTACATCTTTCAGTTAGTGAACTTTTGTAATTCGTGCTCACTTCTACCTTATTGCAGTAAGATTCTATTTTCAGAGTCACGTTTTCCTTATCTTAAAAATTCATCTTGACATAACCTCTTTCATGGAAAGGGATATAAACCACACCATAAAATATAATCACTTAATGTTTAATTCATGGGAAAAATTCCAATTAATATAATTTTTAAAATTAGTTTGTTGTGCTTAGATATATACAGATATTAGCCCAAATACCTAAGTTAGGGGTTTTCAAACTGTTTGCTGACAACAGTTTTTTTGAAAAGATTCTTCATTAAACTGCTCTTGGGAGCCGCAGATAGGCATTGATTAGGGTAATCAGTACTTAGGGACTAAACTAAGGATTATTCAGCCAAATAAAGAATAGCAGCCGAATATTCGTCTCGTTTCTAGTGTCATCAATTGAAAAGTGCTAAGTTTATAAAAGTCTAACTGCTGAATTTTCATCATAAAACTAATAAAAAAATTGTCAACATGATTAATTGTAAGTTTTGATATTTAATTATTTGTGAAAATTTAAATTGTTTCTCTGTTTCAGGCAAAGTTTCCAATACAAATTTTAATTAATAGAAAAAAGTTTTGCTCTGCTTATAGAAAATTATCTTTTTTAAAATTTATTTTAGAGTAAAAGTACTGCTTTTGTTTTGTTAGAATCCATTGCAATTTAATAACTGCTTTTTAATTTGCAATTACATTATTAGGTGATTTGTAACCACAAGATATAGCAGTTTTCATAATTTCCTGTGTGTAGGTGAATCATTGTATTGCCCACAGGAGAAAAAATAAATAATATAAATATAATAATTGTATTCCCCAAGCAGCATATATCTATAGGCAGTTTGTATTGAGCATTGTCTAATGGTGATAATCAAAAGAGTTTCAGAGAGTAAAGAGTTGCATAGAATTCTTTTACTTAATGCATTCAAGCTATTTAGTTTTTAGGTCTAAGCCAAACATATTGTGAAAATTAGAAGGAACCACTCTAACACTTTATCACTAGTGATGCTAGTAAAAATAGTTGAAATTAGTAAAATCCTTTTCCCAATTTTTTTTTGTTATTTGTTTTGTCCCATAGGGATGTACAGGAACAAGAAGATAGGCTTTTAGCTGAAGCAATCGCTGCCAGCCAAGGACAGACAATCAGGGTAAGTTACTGAAGCGATTTTACCTACGCACAACTGCATAACATCATTTTATAATGAAAACCATAATTCCAAACTTTACAAGAAGAGCAAACAAAAGGACAACATCTCATTGAATAACACAAAAAGGATTAATTTTTTTCCCCATAGGGAGCAAATCGTTGCCAGTTTTTTTTTTCTCAAAAGCTTTAATAGGTGAGATATGATGTTCTCAATCTAAAATTATGTCAAAAAGTAATTTTTGGAAAAAATTAATGTATGAGGTTTTCATTGTAAGGTATTTAATTTTTATAATAAATGAATAAATTTCATGGTGGAAAGTCAGAAATTATCTGCACTCTCTCCATAACGTATTTTCAGATTTTTCACACTGCCTTCCACATATGTAGTTTCAGATCTGATACTGCTGCAATGAGGTTATTAAAGTTTTACCTTGATATTATTATTGTTCGTCTTGCTTTTGTTTCAATATGAACATGGTAGTTCTGACAGCAGTGTGCATGAAAGCAAAACAAGTAGCAGTGGTTTTATTTTTTGGGTCAGAATGCTTACCACCACTGGAAATTAATTAGAGGCTGAATGCATTGAGAAGTTAAAAAGTGGCTTGAGAATTGCAATTCATATGAAGAAGGAGCAGGACTCCTGTCAACCTGCATTACTGGACAAGAAGATTCTGAAAGCTTGAGAAATAATACTGAATCACAGGCGAGTTATTATCAACAAAGTTGTCCGCAGATTAGTTGTGGTTATGTTCATCAACTCCTATATTTGTGTCAATAAATTAAAAAAAAATTAATAAAATGCAAGTAATTTTTGACTTTCCTAATATCATTTGCATATGAACATTTTTAATGCAAATCGTATTTGCTCTCATGGAAATTTAAAGAATTTAACATAAACCTAATTCTGTTTATTATAACTGATGATTTGCTGTGATTTTTTAAAACTGAAAATGTATTTTTATCTCATAAATACTATTGCTTTTTTTTTTTTTTTAATCTCGGTGAGATAGAGAAGCATAGATGTCAATTCAAACCCTAAGTCCCAATCTGACCTTTGTGTGCATAAAATGCATGTAGAGAGAAAACATTCTAGTTCTGAGTCAAGTAACAGTGAAAAATCATGGACAGTACAATAAAATTCATAAATTGGTTCACATTGAAATATATATTCAGCAAAAAAATCGTAGGTTAATTTTACTGTTTTAAAAGCAGTGATTGTATTTGAAGCTGTAGCTTTTGATTGTATGAGTTCATTGAGTAGAAACATTTTATTAATCTCTTAGAAAGGCTTTTAGCTATCAATTTAAAGGTTTTTAAATATGCTTTTCATTTGCCATTTTTTTTATTTTTTAATGGATTTCAGTCTTATTTTGAGTCCTGTAATACTTTTTTTTTATTAAAAGTCCTCTGATTCTAAACACAGAAGTCATTATAGTATGTCAAAGAAAGAAAAGTTTGAACTCTTGTTTTATCGTTTGTCATTCTTTCATCCCTCAGTTTGAACTACATGATACAAATTATTTTATTACAGCAAAACAGTAAAAAGCAAAGAAAATGATAGAACAGAGATGAATGCTAAGAGTTTAATCTAAGCACCAAGAACGATCTATGTCTTTGAACAATATGCTGCTCTTTTTCAGAAACAATTTTGTATCATAATTTTTTTTACAAAAGCAGAGATTTATTTTGTGTAATAAAGATTACAGAATTAAATAAATGTTGATATAACTTCTTCCTTGCTGTTAAATTTTTTATGAGTGATTTCCAATTGCTCATACTTTCATATCCATTTCAGAAACTAAAGTATGTTCATCAAATCATTTTTAAAAATATCAATTGGAACATAGCCTTCAAATTTACAGTGCTTTGCACATATGAAGCACAAACTTCCTCTCTGATGCAAATTAAAATAACTTCTTGTTGGAAAAGTGAGGTTATACAATCACTGCGGCACTGAATTCAAAAGCCTTGATGCATACACCACGAGAGTAATGAGCTAGTGGTGTTATATATCATCAAGAGTAAATCCCCTCTTGTGAGAGTTTGATACCGCTATGAGATAGCGAGTCAGTAATGCTTGGTTAAATTTCTGTTTGTGAACCCTTTTAGGATGGATTCACATCTACAGATGTGACAAACATTATTTAACATAAAACCAATGAATGTATTCATATCTATCTTATGGCTACTCAGGTGCAGACATACATTTTTATGTTAAAGAATGTTTGCTGTGTTTGACACTACACAGTGAGTTGAGTGTCTGTAGATGTGAATCCACTCTTATCAGTAAATTGCTGATGCTTAAGAAAATCTTTTGAAATGGCCTAGTAGAGTGGATGAACTATTGAGATGTGTTATGTATAAAATATATTGTTGTTTATAATATTTTAAGAGTTTATAAGTTATTATTTATGAGATAATAAGCATCACGAGTTATAAAAAGTTATATAATAAAGTTTTTTTCCCCCATATGCATCTATAGCGTGAAAAAGGAAAAAACTGCTCCATTTCATAGCTGCCACCACTTTCACCGAACTCGCTGTGATCCAGCTGTCATTTGAAGTTTTATTCCTTGAAAATGTTTGAAAACTTATAAATGTTGCAAAAAAACCATTGTTTTTTAAAAGTTAAATTAGAAAAATCATGCACCAGCAAAAAAGCTTGTATTTCACTGATATTTTATATAATATACATATATTGATATATAGATTTAATGTATATAAATATATATTCTAATTTCTCATTATATATATTCATATGTTGACATCACAGGATCTATCCATTATTTTGTTGTAATGTTTTTTATTTAATGATCTTAATTTTCGAAGAGATTTGAAGTTTTAAAATATTTTTTGGGAATGCAGAATTATAATTTATTTCAATTTTAAAATTCCCTAGAGAGGTTTAATACAAATATAGTGTTTTAAATGTGAAATAAATTTGTTTCACCAAAAAATGAAATTAAAATTGAAGAATTTACATGAAGGGTAGTTTTTATTCATATACGATTTAACTAACACGGTTTAGTTACTATATACTTACACTATTAATACTTTTTTAATCAACTGAAATGTTACGCCAAGTTCTTACTTTAAAAAAAAGTACTGTTAAGCTACCCGCAACAAATCATGCTTATTTGAAATGGTAATAATTGGTAGCCACTAGCCATATAATTGAGAAGTTATAAATGCATTAAGTATAATCATATCTAGTAACTGACTGGGGTTCATTAAAAAATTGGCTTTGGTTCGATTAGCTTTTTTGTGCACAAAATGAATAGTGTTGAAATAACCCGGTAAAGAGGTCCAGTGTTACAATATATCAGAACAAGTCAGTGGCTTGGATAAATATGGTCAGACCATGGTGCAATGCCACCCCTGGGAATCAAAAATGATTCCCATAGATGGTGTCACTTGATAATGTGTGGTAATTATGCTAGTAGAACTTTTAAATACTGATGGTATAAACATAGCGATGTTAAAAGCGATAGCCAATATATAGATTGTATCGAGAAACAGCAGATAATTTAAAATTATTTTCAGCCGCAGTGAAAAGTATTATGTAACTGCATTTTTTTTGGGACATAGCCAAAAACCTCTCTTTCTCAAACTCTCATTTCTCAAAAAATTTGATATCTCAAGAAAAGGAAAAATTCTTGCATTTACTGTAGGCACTAAATCAATGCATTTTCACCTCTCTGTTTCAAGGTATTTTTGAAAAACTATCTCGAGAGCCAATCCCAGTGCCAGTAAAAAGAAAATGTCCTTTTCGTTTGCAAAAATCTGGCTTTTCTACGGTGTGAAAGAAACTGATAATCAAGTGTGATTGAGCATTGATTGCATAACTAAACCAATAATTTCATTAGTATGTAATAAAATATGGTACGGTAGTTTTTAGTTTTTATCAATCAAATTTTTTGCCATTTTTGGCTTTTCTCCTTTCTTATTAAAAAACCATCTCGAAATTTTTTCAGTTTTGTCAGTTTTGAGATAGAAAAGTTTGACTGTATATGTATTTTTCTCTATTCCCTATACAAAGGTTTTTAACAGCTGGCTGATGCGAAGATATATTTTAGAAAGAGAAAATTCAACTGCTCCTGTGGGGAATTGAACCCACGTCCTTTTACTTTCTGGATGAACACCCTAGTCTCCCGGTAGTAGCCTCTGTAGTCTAGTTCCTAGGGTGTTCACCCGGAAAGGGAAAGGATGTGGGTTCGATTCCCACAGGGGTAGTTGAATTTTCTCTTTCCAAAATATATCTTCGCATCAGCCAGCTTAAAAACCTTTGTATAGATAGTGGAGAGTGACATCATTCTTGGATATTCTTCTCTACCTGACATTCCCCCCCAAATTCACACCTATTGGAGGTATTATATGGAAGGTACAGGAAAAATTCATTATTGAGAAATTCAGCTGTAAACTATCAGAATATTTTTCATGATTTATATCATGAAAGTTTGTCGCATAACATTAGCATTTTATTTCTCCTGTTAATCTGTTTTAGTTTATGCTTCCCAGAATCTCCTTTCATTAAATTATAAGAGAGCTTTCTTGTTTTTGTGAATGAAAGAAATGACATTGATCTAATGGAATAGTTTGAAGGGTAAGCATTACTAGAAGGTGATTCTAAGCTAAAGAACAGTTGCCAGATGATATTTATCCCGCTTTTTGTGATGAATATAATCTCGTTCTGCAAGAATGAGAATTTGCTACTTTATATAGAATCAGTTTCAGCTGAAACAAGCAAAAATTTATTGCCTTTGATGGCAGACACTCACAGCATATTATTAGGCACCTACTTGCTGAAATTAAACGTTTAAATTATCCTATATACATGTGTACATTAATTTAACTGCAATCATCTGCTCAGAACAAGTTCAGATTTCGTGTAGTAAACAGGAACAGAAAACTGAAATGCTTACTGAAAAGCAATCCTTCCTAATCTTTCGGTGCTGTTTTTTCAAGTTTGTATGTCAACTATACTATTCATCTTGTTTTTGTCAAAAGTGCAAATCAATCAATGACATTATAATACGTTTTTATGCAAAACTATAAAATTTTTGAAAAATGTTTTTTTGGTTGTATGATATACACGTTTAATGTGTGTACGTGTCTATTTGTAAATATTGCAAATATATAATACAAACGAGACAGTCAATGTTTATAGCTTATATAGGGTGTAAGTGTGGGTTGTTAAAGTGTTGAAAGCATGGCTAATTCAAATAATTATGAGATGTGATATATTCATGATATGTCTTCAGTGTTGGTTTGATTGCTCTATTGGTGTTGACTGTACTAGTACATATAAGTATTAAGAAATGTTTGAATAGCCTAATGTGTCAGTAAATGTGTGTATTATGGATATCAATAGAGCTTTAGTGCTGCATGTTTCCACAAAAGGTGATATATTTTAACTTTGAATTCTCAGATATAAAACTGGTCTTCTGGATATTTTCTGAGTTTTAAATTTTCTCATTGACATCTAAAAGCTAACTAAATAACTGAACATTATGAAAGAGGTTGCCCATAGGCAGGGCCGTCTTAAAAGCATCATGCCCTCAGGCAAATTTATTTTTCAAGGCCCCCCACCCGACTAGAAACGGACCCGGGACCTCGCGACGCGAGTCCATCACTATGACCACTCGACCACCACAACGGCAGTTTAGTTATACTGAAATTTTCAGGTTGAATTTTGAGTTTTCGTAAAATTAAAAAAGGATAAGTAATAACGGAACTAACTTTGGAAACGGTAGTCAAAATTATGATTTGAAAGGTTAATAGGTGCTAAAAAGTTATAGTGAGCAAAAAATTGTTTGCTTTTATTTACTTGCGTGTATCAGCCTCTCCCACAAAATGGCTATCAACGGTATGTGGTTTCTTTTCAACTTGTCACAATAGGGAAAAATGTTTCTGGTTCAATTGAGCAGTGGTTCTAAAGATTTAGATACCCGTAGCTTCTTTGCTCTGTAATGGGTATATACAACTTATTAGACATACATCAATATTTTTTTTATTTATTTATTCAATATTGCTTGGCCGAGGTCTATATAAGAGGATGTGGTGGCTAAGTATGATAATACTGACGATTGATGTTACAGGGAAATTCGGAAATCATAGAACAATCTACAATATTTGGTGGTAGGCTGTTCCAGTCATAGTTCTTGAGAAGAAACTAAATTTATGACGATCTGAAGTAGCAAAGATGGGCTGTAATTTTTGGGAATGGTTGAGTTTAAAACAAAAATGTGAGGGTTTAATTATAATGCTGGAAGGAATGGATATTAAAAAACCCATGGAATTTTGAAAAGAAAAGTTAATTGAGAAATAAGTTTAAGAGAGGTAAGCGGTTGGATATTCAGTTGGGGCTTGAGCTCCGAAAGGACACGGATGAAGACCAACAGTTAAAAATGAAGCACGTGGACTTAGTTTGGATAGATTCTAATTTGTCTATGTTGGTTTGAGTATGGGGGGTCCCAAGTTTCACAGGCATAGGGGAGAACAGGGAGGATATAAGTCTGGAAGCACAGGTGACGGACATCATTGGTGGGGCTATTCAGGTTACGACGAAGGGAAAAAGTTTTTGGAGACATTTAGAAGAAATATAATCGTCAAGATTCCAGCCGAGACATGGGCAATTTATAAATAAATTGACATCATCATCGTGCCCACCCACCCAGATTTCCAAGTCTATCACCGCATATGAGCAGAGAATATAACGCCCAGGTATATAAAATGGGAAACCTCAGAAAGATAAGAGAATTGTTGATTGAGTAATGGCATACGGAAAATATTCTGTGCTAAATACAACACTCACTTTGATAATCTTTAATTTAGTTGGATGACATTGAATTAAGGAGAGAAGTGTAGGTTGAAAATATTCAATACCTATTTTTTTGTGTTTAAATACTAATATGTATTGCTAATCACGAACTGATTGAAAAATTCTTAATCAGGTGGTTCATAAATTTGCTATTGAATTCTGCTATTGAATATGCTGAAATTAACTCCTTTTTGCCCAAAATTAATTTTTTTTTTTCTGCATACACATGTAAAATATGTTTTTCTACATAAAAATAACTGTGTTATTAATAAGTTTATAAGTTCAAGTGAATTTTGAAATTTCATTAACACAAATGTGTGTGTGTAAAGCTTTTATTTTAAATACATTTCTTTTTCATCAATGTTTGTTTTAATAAATGCATTGAATTAAATTTTGAATGTTACCATACCTTGTTCACAAGGCTACTTTCACCTTTAAGGAAATTTTCATTTGCTTAATTACTGCAAAAATTATGATTAGAAAGTTGTTATCTTCTGATTTTGTCTCAAGTTATAAATCCTTTAACTATTATTACTTTCATGAACACATTTGTTGATATATTGCTGAGAGATTTTTTATTTTCTGTTCTGTTTCTTATAGCTGTTTTGAGTTAATGTACCTAAGAAGTTTTATAGATGGTGCACCACATTATATTCCTTGAATTACAGAACCTTGTTACAAGCTTACGTGTGCTGCCATCTGTCTTTTAAATCAGAAATTATAAATCGGCAGTGCTTATATCTTTCTGTAGTGGGTCTTCCAATTTTTTAATTATCCTACTCTGTGGTAAGATAAACAAAACACACATAGAGTAATTAATAGCTGACACATAACTTGCTTTGACTTTTAATGTAGCACACAAATCACTAAAATTTACAATCCTGAATAAAAATTCGAATTTTTTTCACGCATACACGTTTTTCATAGACACTTTTTATCTCATCATAATTAATTACAAAACCATTTTTGTAACGTTTCATCTGAACACATACAGTTTTTGTTTTATCTCAAATCTGTACACCTGTATACACATCACAATTCTCGGATATAACTATCACACATGCTATGGCATTTTTTTCGGCTTCCAATATTTCCATTATTGTATATTTGAACACTACAACATAAATTTTGGAGGAGCCAAATGGAACCAAATACATTATAAGTTCTTGTTTTCACCCAGATTTTTTTTTTTAACAAAAAGACATACTATTGTTTTTATTCAGTTTTTTTTGTACATACTATATATTTTTTAGATATTTACATACACACATAAGTTTGTGCACGTTATACATAAGTTTGAACCTTGAGAAAATCCAGTCATAATCGTGCAAATGAACAAAATAATTTTTTTAGGAATTTAAATATTTTTGTATCCATGAAATGTTGCCCATTAAATCAATGACCACTCACAATGCATCATGGAACTCATGGATATCCAAGAAATACTGGATGTAATTGTATACATAAACGCCTAAATGCTTCTTGTCTGGTTAAGCTCACATTAGGCACGAGCTTTGTCTGTTGGAATCCTTATGTATGCTAAAATCGTCCGCAGGGCATTTGTGATCATGTGCATGTCACAAAGGGAAGTACACAATGCATACTTGATGCTTTCAGCTCGATCGCAGTTTGCTAAGTAATAGACTAAAAACAAGAACTTCATTCATGCTGGAATCTTTTCTTTTTTTTGGATTCTCATATGTACCAGGTATGTCTATGTTTCCTATGTGAGAGTCTGTGAGCCTTAAAGCGTACAGGAGATCAAGATAACACGTTTATATTATAATTAATTTATAATTAATTAATCATGCAAAGACTAGATTCTATCTGAGCTCCTTAGAATAATACGGATTAATCTGTAAAATAATCGGGCTTTATATGTATGGTGATGGAAGGCTTTTGTTCGGTCGAAAACCGTGTACTGTAATTTGTATTTAGGCGGCGTGGAAGCTTCTCAAAGTCCTCATCAATGTGGTCAGTGAAGTCGCCAAGGAAGAAGCCTGATGCATGAGTCCAGCCATGTTTTGGTTTGGTATCTCCCCGGATGCGGCGCATTGTGCCGCGGATATGGTTCGGGAATAAGCCAGGGCCATATCCCGGAGCTTCTCGACGAGGGTACTTATCTGCGAGGGCTTCGTCATTTCCATGACCACTTGTTCACTGGCCGCGAAGATCCTGTCTAGTAAAGTTACGCACATGACCAGGTTTTCCTCCATCTTATCCGATGATTCTGTCAGACTCCTGACGAATAGCTTGGATGCGGTGACGAACTGGCGCGATTCAGTCATGAGGGTGTCGCGGACTTGAGCGAGTTTTATTGAGTCTGGGGCCAGTTGCTCGCACTGCGAGCATTCCTTGAGTCTCTGTTGGCATGTCGAATCTAGGTTCAACACCATCTCTGTTATCTCTTGCTTAGCGTCCCAGAATACACCTCCGGTGCTCTCCTGTATGCCATCCCCGTGTCCGTTGTTCTCTAGGGGTGGCCTGTACCCTCCGTTGTCGATGACCGTGACGGGTATGGTTCCCAGTCCAGTAACGCATTTTCGCGGGAGGGACTGGTGGTGGCTACGTAACTGGCCCAGCTTACGGAATGCGCAACCGTTGACGAATCCGTTCCTGCCGTCCTCGGGATATACGTGACATTCTTTTAGGACGTCATCCGGTAGAGAGGTCGGTTCGTTCGAGGATTCGGATTCGTAGCCGTTGCACATGCCGTTGTTAACACGGTGATCACCACTGCTGTATCCGTTTAGCATCGCCGTATTCATCACCGCACTTTCGTAGGCAGCTGAAAGGTCAGGCACTGCGTTTGCGTCGGTTCCGTTGACGTGGCCATTCACCAAGCGATAGTTCTGGGAACTTGATGATTGATGCTCGTATCCATTAGGAGCACGTCCACTGTCCATTTTGTCCTTCAAAATTAAAAAAATATTATGAATGCATAGATTATATTAAATATTGCTATTAGATGCGATCAAATGGAAATGTGATAAGGGAGACATGTAGAGAAATAAGAGTAGTAAGAAGTAGAAAGTAAGAGAACATTTTGCAAAAGCCTAAGGTGGTGCATAACCCCCTCATTACGCAATGTGGGAGATGCCATGCCCGCATTACATCATACATTTTGTGTGTTCGGAGAGACGAGTCCTTAATAAAAATCAGTATGGTAGGTTGACACAGTCCAGATAACTCTTGCTACTTCATATTAGCTATATTCTTCGAGAACCCGATTTCAGCAGCAGTCCGTGCGACAACCAACAACCGATGCTGATTGGCTTTCTTGAGCACACGGCCACCGTCAACAGTCTAAGCGTATTACAAGGCACACGACCCTAATAAAGCACTGGAACCTTTTCTGTTAGTGCCATAAAAAACAAAAATATTCTGAACTGTTTGAGTGAGGGTGGTATTCTTACACGTAATTAAGCCTGTTAACGTGTACAAGCCTGTTGTGTACAATAGAGCTGAAGTGCACTAATGTGACTGCAGGCTGATGTTCGTGAAGCAGCACCATTTGTCTGGAGGGAGGACGATCGCCCCTCCCAAGAGTCAAACAGTATGGAGAAAATTGATCCTAGCACACGTGCTTCCCGCTAAATTTCACTGGGAAGTAGCGGAGAACTGGAGAAAAACTGCGAGACACCCATGCTCTGACGCAAGAAGCAACGCAAACACTTCGCTCCCCCCCCCCCCCACCCCACCCCACTTCAGAGGGATCCGGCCATCTCCGGCAAACAAAGAATTTATTGAGGTGTCGAAGATTACACATAGAGCATCGTTATGAAAATTATTTAAATTGAATAATCATCTGAAAATCAAAATGCGACGGGCACCAATAATAAACACGCATGGAAAGCTACATAAAGTCAAATCGCAACCCCCAGGCGCTATCAAAACTTTCATCAATCAAGGTAATCAATCAACCTATGCATGACAAAAGGGCAACTTATTTCGTACTGACAGTTCCATCGATTGCTGGCGAGTACTGAAAAATTCACCTTACAGTCCGGACCTGAAGAGGAGGGGGGCGCTCTGTCTCTTTTACGTACTTGTTTCTTTCCTCGAAAAGCATTTTAAGAGGGAAACGGAGGTTAGCCTCTCGAACTTACTTGGAGTGAAATCGTGGAGTTAATTACTCTCAGCCCACGATTTTCTCTGAGAAGAATATACACGGGCCATGGGCGGAGATACGCCCCCCTCCCCCCCCCCCCCAGCGTCAAAGGTGAAGTTGACTGATCTAATGTATATACGCATATATGAATTGACATCATCATCATCGTGATCCCCCCCCCCCCAGACTTCCAAGTCTATATCCTCCTATGACACGGGCCGGCGAAACAATGGGATCTCTGCATTCAAGTTAGCTGTTATTTCTAAAAGAATAGGAAAGCCTTGAAATACATCAATACACACCGGATGCCATTAAACAGAGTCGTTTAATGGAAATTGAGCTGAAGTGCACTAATGTGACTGCAAGCTGATGTTCGTGAAGCAGCATCATTTGTCTGGAAACACAACACTGCGGAATATTTACGCGCATGCAGTAGTGTGCACTCCCTATTCCGTTTACACCATTTACGTTAATGCTCAATATCCTGTGCGCACTTAGTGAGTAGAACCAACGGAAGATAATATGGCGAGAGCTTCCGATCGTTGAAGGCAGGAGAAAATATTAGTATCGAGTCACGGAACAGAACAAAGTGAGCGATAATGGTGTTTTCCCTGAGAAGAAGGTTGGCGAATTGACCATGTGCAGCTAATCCCGAGATGAGATTACGGCGTTTATCTCGTTCTTTGTCCAACTAGAATGTTACGTGACTGCATTGGCACACGAAATATCCTTTCAAGAAGTTATCGTACAGAAGTTGCAAAAGTTCCCCCTTATTCAAAGGTACTTGCATTCAAAGCTCAACTTGCCGATATTATTTATTACGTCACATTTACTTTTAAATTAAATCGTCCCTATCGGCATTTCTCACCAACTTCTTGAATCTATTCATAGACAGCGTGCTCCATAATCTGAGGATCATGTAGATTTTTTTTCAGTTGTTAAAATGACGTGTAGATATGGCGTACGCATATACACATATTCTAGTTTTTTTCTTATTATGAATCATTTCCCTGTTTTCTAACCGGTTTGCTTGTACTATGTGGGATGATTGTACATTGTTTGAGGGGTGGTAAAGTGGCTGGCTACCTTCGATCACTTGGTGATTGTGGGTTCGAACCAAATCCTCTTAGAAGTAGTATGTAGGAGACTTTGTTCGAACCCAGATTCTTTGTTTTTTCATCATATGTATATATTTTTTTCGATTGCATAAAACAATGGAACCTGTACGAAACAGAACGTCAAGAGACTGAAATAATATTCCAATTTAGACAGCTTTCCATTTTATAAAGGTTGCGAGGCTCACACACATAAAAACATTAATAAATGTAGGAACTATTTTTCGATTCTGTGAAAGACAGGTTTCACTGCACAGTGGCACTTCGGCTTGCGAGGTTTTCGGCTGACGAACGTGATTCTGGAACGAATTATTCTCTTCAGTCGAAGTATCACTGTATTGGGCAAGTGAGCATGAGTTTGAGCCAGGCCCGTCATTTTGGGGGAGGGGGGGGGGCCCAGGCTTTAGAAAATACCCTAGAAATGGCAAGGGCGTAGCGAGAGGGGGGGACTTGGGGGGTCTGGTTCCCCCCCGCGCGAAATGTGAGAAAATGACCGAAAAAAGGGGTAAAGATGGTCAAATCTATTGTTCTATCATTTTGGTCCCCGAACGATATTTCTGGCTAAGCCCCTGAGAAATGGTATATATATATATATACACACACATACAAATATATATACACATACACTAAGTACATGTTCTTTGCCCCCCCCCCCCACCCCCCCGAAAAAGTTGAAATGACGGCCCTGGTTTGAGTACCATTTATCTCACAAAAGATAACTGAAAAATAGGGGATTTTTTTCTTACTCAGCAACATCGCGACCAATTTTTCTCCGGCTATTCTCGCAGCTTAACGGTACATGCATTAGAATGTACAATGAAAAGCACCATTCCCCCCCCCTCCTACATAAGGGCTCGACAGTATCCATACTACGGCTGGACAAATCTTCAAAATTTTATCACCCGAAAAATATTATGGGAAAAAAATGATTATTCATTTGCATAAACATATCGAAAGCGATATTTTTTTTTCAAATCGAAATTTTGAAAGAAATGCAACAACTTAAAAGGAAAATGGGGTCTCGCTAGTTGACGTCGGAAAAAAGCCGTCACCAAGTCACAATTCACCTCACTTATAAAACCATAACCGATTTACGATACGGGACCGGAAAAAACACACACACTCAGGGGGGCATTATAATATCGAATCGAGAGGCAATAGATAAAATTATTGTCAACAAAAGTCTGGGGTTTAGGTCAGTGTTACTCATCCTTTTTCTATATACTAGCAGATCACTGAAATTAAGTTAAAATTTTCGCGAACTGGAGAAATAATTTGCAATCCAGTGAAAAAAAAGATATTGGGAGGAAAATTTCCCAACCTTTTTCATATTTCCGCTTTCTAATGTTACTACGAGAAACCCTTTAAAGCTAGGATTCTTACTGTCATCTTATGGAATAAAAACAAAACCATATCTATTATAATTCTTAAAATCAAATGATTGCTGATTTTAAACCGATGTGCAGATGAAACTGAATAACGTGTGGGGTTTAAAAAACTTTAGTTTTTTTTACTTTTATGCTGTATTCCGGTGTAAATTTAGCTCGCCAAAATACCAGTTGATATGTTTTTTGGTGTTCAAAGAATTATTTAGAGGCAAATAAAATTAACCGGTATTTTGGTGCATAAAATGTTCACCGGTATGCAGTATTAAAACAAATATTATATAGTATCATAACATATTTTGCTCTTTTGCATGCTGCATACTGGTTTGAAACCAACAACTAACATTCGTTAAATAATTATAACAGATAGTTTAGCTGTTATTTGATAGGTGGCAGCAGGTATTCTATATTTTTGTGATAGATTTTTTTTTCTTTCATATTTTTGTCAGAAGGGAAAAGCGGCATAAATATTTATTACAATTTTGGAATCAATCGCGCAATTTTTATCCCTTTTGGACACTATATATACTGCATAATCGGGCCAAAAATATATATTTTTTTTGGAAAAAAAAAACGAAATTTATAAGTTTCTATGTAAACTAAAAGAAGTATTTTCTCTTCTTCTATAATACAATCAGAATATACTATTTCGCTGGAAGTGAGGTTTACCGTTTCCCAGAACCGCCCATGTGAAATACAGTACAAATTGGTTAATTCGAACTTTTACGAAACCTCCTTGAGTTTCCTATCTAATTTAATGTAAAAATTTATTTCTTGTTTTATTTGAATTTTTCTGGAATGTTTTGATAATTCGAAGGTGGAAGGGGAAAAAATCATGATTTCTGTATGAGTAAATTTACAACGGTTTTTTAACAGCTGGCTGATGCGAAGATATGTTTTATCAACTGCCCCTTTTACTTTCCGGGTGAACGCCCTAGATTACTAGACTACAGAGTCAACGAATATCTCAATCTTTCCTTGGAGCTCGCGTGCACTAAACGGGACCGTACATGGACGGTCGGACCTAACTCAGGCAAAAGCTCACATTTGCTGATAATGTCACCAGATGGCGACTTATCTGAGGTTGATGTCACTCTCCGCTATCCATAGAAAGGCTATTTTTAACGTATATTTTGGAAAGAGGGAAAATTCAACTGCCCCTGCGGGAAATCGAACCCATATCTCCTAGGTGGCAAAATTTAGGGCAGCAAAAATTCTAGTTGCAGCCCTGTCCGAGTATGTCCAGCTTTGATCCATTCCTGGAGACCCGTGGATAAAGAAAAATCCCTGAAGAATCCTTGATATGGTTCTAGAGAGAGATGCTAGGTGCAATACCCATACTTAAACGAATTCTTGGAGATGTTTTAAGAAATTTTTGATATGATATCTATGATCTGGTGTGTTTTACAGACAGTATCAATATGTTTAATGAAATCCTTGTCTACCAAGTCGAAACTAGAGAACCATTGGGTTACATGTTCTGGGGATCATCTGGAAAATATCTATCTACCCAGGGCCACAACTAGTGGGGAGCAGGCGGGTCTGGTGCCCTGGGCGCTGAACCAGAAGGGGGCACCGAATTCATCATTTAACTGCTTCTTCTACATTACAAGGGGAGCCAAAATGCCGACTTGCCCCGGGTGACAAAATATCCAGTTGCGGCCCAGTATCTACCCTTGGAATAATATCCGTATTGAAAGGAACTCTTGAGAAAATATAAGCATTCTCTACAACATTACCAGTACTATTTGTGTAGTTATTTATTACTATTTCCTTTTGATTCATAGAGATCGGGAGACCTAGGGATCCGCAGAAACTCGGATGAGAAACGCTGTTCTATATGAAAACGTTTCCCTTCTACGAGGTTGTGTCTGGTAAAACAAGTAAAAAATGATAGACAAAAAAAAAGAAAAAAGAAGAGTACTACCTGACTAGTTTCATGACTGGTGCTAGTTCCGTCGATTCCATTGATCGGACGACTGCAAGGAATGTAGCCATTCGCCTGCACTGTCACTGGATGAGCTTCAGCATATCCGTTGACCCGGCTTCTGTGAGGGATGTCGTCTCCCGTATTTGAACTGGCAGTGTCTGCAGGTGTCGGGCTGCTGTTGTGCTTCTTTTGTCGCGGTGGTCTCCTGGGTTTCTGATCGGTTTCGGCATCAGCCCCCTCGTGAAATAGAGGAGTACCGTTACTGCCACAGTTATGGATTGGTCCGATACCAGTACCATTAACGGGACCGTCACCATTGACAGGACTTATTTTAGGGTTTGTTATCCTTGACGAATCACCAACCGTATCGGCTGGGACGTCCGCAAACGCCGAGGCGAAGCTCTTGCCGTGCGTCTCCCTGATGGGAGTGACCAGAGACGCCAGAGACGAGAGTGGAGTCCTGTGAGACTCGGTGTCGTGTCTGCGAGGAATGGTGCAAAACTTGCTGACGGAATTGATGGTGTCGGCGTACTTTGAGCAGGCTAGTGTATCGTGCCCCTGGGCTACCATCCGCCTGACTTCTTCGGCGGCTTCCCGGAACCTTTCGAGGACCCTGTTCTGCTCTTCCATGAGTGTGCTCGAACCCGGTGGCGGTGGTGGTATGATATAAGCTGACAAGTCGTCGTCGTCTTCGGCGTTCGTCAGGCTGTCACCGCCTCCAGCGCTGCAAGACTCGTAACCCGAAGAAGACGGCGCGGACGACGACGAGGACGAACTGTAGAAACCGCTACCGTAGCAAGAAGAATTCGAGAATAGGATGCCGGGATGGCTCGAGTAGAATTGTTGGCACCCCATCTGGGATGATGCAATTGCTAGAAAACAGAAACATTACCATGAGAACACGAAAATACACCACACTCTACTTTTAAATAAAAGTAATTGAAAACAATCATTGAATTTGTCACTGAGCCTACTGAGGGGCGCGGGAGGGGGGGGCTGTGGAGAGCAAATGCATAGTCGAACCTGAGCCTCCACGCAAAATATTTCGCACTAACCCTGGGGTCTTAACCTATTGTGTTACAAGGACCTCCAGTGGCAATAAAACGAAGGCCAGTGAGTGACCAAAAGAGTGAGTTACAGACCATAGTAAGTTTGCAAGCACGTGAGTGAGAAAAAAAAGGGTGACTTAGAGAGTGAACAAGCATGGGAATAACTAAACGAGACGTACAGAGCGAGGAACTACTTCAGTGAGTGACCTAAAGCGTGTATAAGCATATGAGTGACCAAAAAAATGTGCAAACATGTGAATGAATAAAAGAATGACTTTAGAGACACAGTGTACTTGCAGGATCGGGGAAGGCCAAGCGGGTTATAGCACAGGGTGACGAATTCGAGGAAAGCGTGGTCCAGAAAATTACACTATAATTGGAGAAGGGCGGCAAAATTCGTGTAGTCCACAGGCGGCAAAACCATAAATGCGCCCCTGGTCATAATGTAATGGCTTATCGGTGTACATTGTTGATCCACTGTCAGACAAACTCATAAAACTATCAAATTAATACATAAACTTATGTGTCTTGGACGTTATAGAAGCATGGGCTGCGGGCTTCCGACAAATGCCTCAGCCTACACTTTTAGTTGACCGACTGCATTGATACTGTAGGAGATATTATATATAGAGAAAAACTTTTTGAAAATACAGTCCACGCCGCTAAATGTAATCCCATTCGAACTGAGTCGAATGATAACTATATTCGAAAAAAATCCTGTTTGCGAGAACGGTGACCATACATTCTGTTTGGTCAAATGGGACGTATGGTAAAAGGGTAGTGGTAAAACGTGACAATTACGGTTTTCTTTCCTACATAATTGGTTGCAAAAATGTTCAATATCGTACCGTTTTTTTAAAATTCTAAAACGGGTTTTTATTGCCCTTTAAGCTCAAGTCCACTATCATTCAGCCATTGTAAGGAGCTAGAATGAAACTATCCAATGTATATCACGAATTGCGATATTTTTTCCAATGTGTACATTGTGTACGTTTCATAGATCCCTTGAGAAAATCGCTCGGTAAAATAAATTTGAATCGGATCAAATGAAAGAAACTGCTCAAGAGTTGAAGGAAAGCGCTTTTTTTTGGTCATACATATGCCTTCAATATAGGAAGGCCATTGCAAAAAACAGCAACGTACATGGATCACAGCGAATACTACGGACAGATTACGGAGTACTGAAATGTTTGTCAACAAGCGAGGAAGCAGAGAACATCTTCTAGCCTCCTGCATAGTCTTGCAGTGCAGTTTGATAACGATAACTCGCAGGGGAAAAAATAAGTTCGGTAAAAACTTTGCTTCAGAATGCTAAAAAAAATAAAAATCGACAGAAAAAAATTGATAGTATTATTCGAAGTGCCAATAACTATAAACGAATTATTCTCATGTTACAGTGATAACAGTACCCGAATGGAACATTATCCGGGATTTTAAAAGGAGGCGTGTGTTACTTATATTCCGACTGTTTGTCTAGAACCCTGTCAGCCTAGAGCTTTTTCTGCGAAACACTATATATAAGTAGTATGTAGTGCTTCTCAGTAAAATGTCCAAAAGCCGGCTTTGACTAGGCTTATTATTTTCACGCAATATCCTGAATGCTGCTTATAGAAGAATAGCTGAATAGAAGTTTATTTAAGAGACACCACATAAAATCGGAACCTAGCCGAAGAGAAGTAGCATCGAGCATTTCAGCATTACCCGGGGGTAATCATAGGAGCTGTACAAATGCACCATAATGACATTCTTTCTGCCAGAAAATGGAAGCTAATATCATTCAAAAATATTCTGCTCGGCGTACGATTAATAAAGAGAATATTAATTGAATCCTATATCAATGCTAAAAATCATTTCAAAAGTTAAATTAATTCACGTTTCCAATCTCGGGGGAAATTGAGGAAATAATCGATTTCCCTTCTCACACCCTAACTCTACCACCCGTGGGAATGCTAGAGTCCGTCTCGATTTTAGGGGGGAGGGGAAAGAGTAAATTGGGGGAGAAATACACTAATCAACATCTGGATTGATGACGTCACGTGACAGTTTAATTGGTCGATCGCCTTTCCTATTCGAGTTGTGATTAGAGCGTTCTTTGGGTGTAATTAGACGCTACCGCCACCCCCCGTTTCTGTACCTGTAGCTCCGTCGGACGAACGTGGCTGGTATTTTGATTGATGGAACTAACGTTTTCGAGTTTAAATTGCATGAATCACCCTATATTATGAATTCAACTCTGACTGACGTCCCGGCCTTAAACTCCATGCTGGAGATAAATTACCCTGGCACCGTGTTCGGTGATAATGCAAGAGAGTTTCACTGGCCGATAGCATCAAGTGCACGAAAGACCATCCCCCCTTCCCCGGCGTATAATCCATCACAGAAACATGGACACACACACGAAATAGGAATCAGATTACTACGGAAACTATTCACGTGCACGACTATTTGGTGGCTTTATCTGGCATCTCAAACTGTCATACTACGAGCACTTAACGTCAGAGTAATCCGATCGTGGGAGTGAAGCGCCTCTTATTCAAGGGATTATAAGACCATTAGCATTTAAAGCACTTGGAAATACGAATTGGCGACTAACCGCTGTACGTAGGAACTGAGAGAGAGAGAGAGTGTGTGTCGCAAACTGATTATTGCGAGAGAGTGAGACACATAAATATGAATATACATCATTACGCAAGCGTGTATGGAAGGATTTTACAGCTATAACTTACAACTAGATATACTGCCTCCTTCGCCTTGCTGACTGAAGGACAGTTCCAAAGTCTGAGGTTGAAAACTGTACAGCGGTTTGGATGTCGTATCTACAGTGTCCGAAACTCCTTGGCTGAAGTCCATGTCACCGACGCTTGGAGGCGGAACGACAGTGAGATCGATAATGTCTGGATCCAGACAAAGAGCACTTTCTCCTACCGGCAAGTCTGTGGACTCTTGTAGCTGGCGCAAGAGTTCCTCGACGTCTTCGGTGTCTTGATCCATGCTGGCGAGGATATGCGGCGTGTGCAGACCAAAGCTGGACCACATCTTCCTTGCGACTGTTCTCGGCGATTCCACCGTGGAGGTCTGGTAATGCGTCGGGCTGTTTGTTGGCGTGCTTTCAGGCTCGCTTTCTGATGGCATCACGTCACTGCCAGGAGTGAGTACCTGATCGTAACCCGTTCCGTCCTCTTCGTTCCTGCGAATGAACAGCAGCGAGTCTTGGCATTTGGAAGCCAAGTTGGCATCTGGGTACTGCCCGGAATCATCGCTAAGGTATCTCTCGGCATCGTTAACTATTCTGTTCATCTCTGTGACTCTCTGTAAGACGTCATTACCCTTGACGTCGATCTGTTGGAGGACGTTGTCACCGCTTCCACTGTCCTCCTGTTCCTCCTCTAATAACTCCATAGTCACGACACTGTGGAGATCCACACCCGATGACACGTCGCCCTGACTCTGCAACTGAGCGGCTATCGTATCAGGTTGGTCAGCAAGCTTATGCAGCGCCGTCCTTCCTGATTCGGTAGATGGCACGGTAATCGAGATACCGTTATGGTCCTGACATGAATTATTATCTTTGGTAAGACTTAGCTCCGAGGTGCTCTTCTTGAAATTCGGTAGAGATGAGAGGGCAGCCACTAATGCCTCCATTTCGTTCATGTTATGATCCACTGACGACGGACTAGTTGCTATACTGAACTGGTCTCGTGAGTTGCTTCTGGACAGCTGTCGCTCCTGAAAGACATGAGGAAAGAATAAAAATGTCACCGAGAAGCTCATATGACATCAAAATCAGGAGAAAAAAATAGGAATTCGGATTAAATCGGAAATACCTCGCATGGTATGTACGGTGGAGGTGGTATCGAAAGATCAAACGACCTTAGTCTGGGTATTGAACCTTGTTGCGGAGGAGGTGAACCAGATGGTGGACAATAGCTCCATGGGGATTCTTGAACTGTATGTCTACTGTGATACGTAGGCACTACGGAAAAAAGACCAGAGCAAGAAATGCATATGACACTGCTATGTATTATGAACATGATATGTATTATGAAAATCGTATTTCAACTAATTTAATATAAATACCAGTTTCAACAGGTTCAGGGTCTCTTCCCTCCCAGTCGACGCATAGCTCTTCACCGACTAGATGACTGTAATAGCGTTCCAGGACAAGAACGAACTCCTCAGTCTCACGATCTTCCATGTAGAAGAACAGACACTACGGAAAGAGACGCACGCAAATCAACAACAACATTAGATGGCACAAAATGACCTCATAGATTTCGATCGTCGAAATAATAGACGAGACAATAAAATAGAGAATCAATGTACTTGATTTCACGCACGACTGTTTAAACAAAAAAAAAAAAAAAAAAAAAAAAAGACGCTATACTAACCTCTTTTTCAGGGTTCCGTAACTTGATCCTGATCTTGTAAGAAAAGTCGTCTTCTCTTGTGACTTCTACCACATCTAGTTCCGAGAACTGGGCAAGATTCATTGGCTGGAAAATAAGCAGTCGAAATATTGTTATTCATTAGTTGCACTAGAGTTTAGTCATCACGAACGTGCTTTGAATTCAAAATGAATTTTTAAAATATGAAGTGTTATACATACTGCAACGTTGCGGATTGTGCTGACTTGACTGATTCCAATTTTAGGGCCTATGAGGACAGCAAAATCCATGGCGGAGTTCTGAAAAAAGAAAAATAAGGTTGAAACTATGCATCCACAAACTGAAAAGGGCAGTAGAGGAAGAGTCGTAAAAATCCGCCGTCCTGGGCTGTTCCACCATCCCCCGGCTATTCTACTGGCTCTCCTGTTGTTGCTAGGCATGAGCGAGTTAGGCACTGCCCTAGCACGAGATGCGGAAGCTTCAGCCAGTACTGCCATTGCACCTGTTGTGTCTAGAGAATGTGTGTGCTGTTTGCAAATAAGTAAATTTTCCTCATCGTTCTATAGTTTTCACTATCTGTTCAACTTGTGACGTTTGTACGAAGGTGGGTGTTTTTTTAGTTTAGCCAGAATATAAAAAAATAAAGCATATTATCAGGTACCTGGTACCAAAATTTCATTTGTTTTCGTCCAGTCCTGTTAGCTATAGGGTCCGAACTAAAGTAATGCCGTAATAGGGTGATTCCAACACTCCTATGTGGGACAATTCTGTCATATGCCGGTATTACCTTTATCCAACCAGTAGTTTTTGAGGATGAGAACGCTGCTTTTGAAATGGCAGATTTCACTGTAACTAGCGCAACTCTTTCGGTATCAGGAGACCTTTATACTAATCCTCAACCAGGCACATCCTCGGAAACAGAATTCAAGAAAAAAATTGAAGAGCTTTCACAAAGGT